>NW_024881282.1:91473252-91687297 GCF_018691265.1 Tyto alba | reverse complement strand
CGCTAAGTGGCTAACGCTAACCCTAAGGGACTAACCCTAAGGGACTAACCCTAACCCTACAGCGGCCAACCCTAAGCCTAAGTGGCTAACCCTAACACCGGCCAACCCTAAGCCTAAGTGGCTAACCCTAACAGCAGCTAACCCTAAGCCTAAGTGGCTAACCCTAAAAAATACATAAGACATAATACATAAGACAATTCTGCAATGACGCATATAGACATAAGACATAGAATACAATTCTGCTATGACACATAATACATAATACAATTCTGCTATGACGCATAATACATAAGACATAATACAATTCTGCAATGACGCATAATACATAAGACATAATACAATTCTGCAATGACGCATAATACATAAGACATAATACAATTCTGCAATGACGCATATACATAAGACATAATACAATTCTGCAATGACGCATAATACATAAGACATAATACAATTGTGCAATGACGCACAATACATAAGACATAATACAATTGTGCAATGACGCACAATACATAAGACATAATACAATTGTGCAATGACGCACAATACATAAGACATAAGACAATTGTGCAATGACGCACAATACATAAGACATAAGACAATTGTGCAATGACACATAAGACATAAGACAATTGTGCAATGACACATAATACATAAGACAATCGTGCAATGACACATAATACATAAGACAATCGTGCAATGACACATAATACATAAGACAATCATACAATCATACAATCATACAATCATACAATCATACAATCATACAATCATACAATCATACAATCATACAATCATACAATCATACAACGATGCATAATAAAGAATACAATCATACAATTATGCAACGATGCATAATACATAATACAATTATGCAATGATACATAATACAATTATACCATAATACCAGTAGACATTACACATCAGACATAATCCACAATCCATCATTCACCATAATCCACAATCCATCATAATACTCTAAAGTACAATATGTAGAGTAAATACTCTAAGTACTCTACAAGTAAAGACTGTATATAAGTACGCAATATAAGTACTGGATATAAGTCAATACTGCATATAAGTACTCTAAGTACAATATAAATAAATACTCTATACAAGTACTCTATAAGTAAATACTCTGTATAAGGTATATAAGTAAATACTCTGTATAAGGGCTCTATATAAGTAAATACGGTATATAAAGTACTCTAGATATGTAAAGACTGTATATAAGTACTGTATAAGGAAATACTGTATAATACAATATAAGAGCAAATACTGTATATAAGTACTCTATATAAGTAAATACTGTATACACATACTGTATAAGTACTCTACACAAGTAAATACTTACATAAGTGTGTATATATATGCTTATATAGTATATATATATAATATATTGTATTATATATTGAGTTATATAAGTAAATACTTGAGTAATTTTTTTTTCTATTTCTTTTTTTATGCTTTTAAATTCTATTCTGTCTGTCTACTCCCTCTAAACAAAGACACAGGACCTACCACCTGTCAGGAAAGAACATCAACAACGCACTCACTGCTACACACACTCTTAACATCACGGGCAGCCAGCTACCTCTCCCAGCCGGGTGCCAAGACGCAGCACGGCCACGGCGCTCCTCACGAACGCGGTTCCCACGGAGGCCACACCCAAAACATTCTACCTGCCTGAAAAACCCCACCCTGACACCGACCTGCGCCCAAACATAGGCGACGACAGTCGCCTCGCAGACCGGCCGGGAACGGGGAAAAAAACCCAGCCGGGGGACAGGAAAAAAAAAATTTTTGTCCCCCGGCTGGGGTTTTTTTTTCTATTTTTTTTTTTTTTTTGCTTTTAAATTCTATTCTGTCTGTCTACTCCCTCTAAACAAAGACACAGGACCTACCACCTGTCAGGAAAGAACATCAACAACGCACTCACTGCTACACACACTCTTAACATCACAGGGCAGCCAGCTACCTCTCCCAGCCGGGTGCCAAGACGCAGCACGGCCACGGCGCTCCTCAGGAACGCGGTTCCCACGGAGGCCACACCCAAAACATTCTACCTGCCTGAAAAACCCCACCCTGACACCGACCTGCGCCCAAACATAGGCGACGACAGTCGCCTCGCAGACCGGCCGGGAACGGGGAAAAAAACCCAGCCGGGGGACAGGAAAAAAAAAATTTTTGTCCCCGGCTGGGGTTTTTTTTTCTATTTTTTTTTTTTTTGCTTTTAAATTCTATTCTGTCTGTCTACTCCCTCTAAACAAAGACACAGGACCTACCACCTGTCAGGAAAGAACATCAACAACGCACTCACTGCTACACACACTCTTAACATCACGGGCAGCCAGCTACCTCTCCCAGCCGGGTGCCAAGACGCAGCACGGCCACGGCGCTCCTCAGGAACGCGGTTCCCACGGAGGCCACACCCAAAACATTCTACCTGCCTGAAAAACCCCACCCTGACACCGACCTGCGCCCAAACATAGGCGACGACAGTCGCCTCGCAGACCGGCCGGGAACGGGGAAAAAAACCCAGCCGGGGGACAGGAAAAAAAAAATTTTTGTCCCCCGGCTGGGGTTTTTTTTTCTATTTTTTTTTTTTTTTGCTTTTAAATTCTATTCTGTCTGTCTACTCCCTCTAAACAAAGATACAGGACCTACCACCTGTCAGGAAAGAACATCAACAACGCACTCACTGCTACACACACTCTTAACATCACGGGCAGCCAGCTACCTCTCCCAGCCGGGTGCCAAGACGCAGCACGGCCACGGCGCTCCTCACGAACGCGGTTCCCACGGAGGCCACACCCAAAACATTCTACCTGCCTGAAAAACCCCACCCTGACACCGACCTGCGCCCAAACATAGGCGACGACAGTCGCCTCGCAGACCGGCCGGGAACGGGGAAAAAAACCCAGCCGGGGGACAGGAAAAAAAAAATTTTTGTCCCCCGGCTGGGGTTTTTTTTTCTATTTTTTTTTTTTTTTGCTTTTAAATTCTATTCTGTCTGTCTACTCCCTCTAAACAAAGACACAGGACCTACCACCTGTCAGGAAAGAACATCAACAACGCACTCACTGCTACACACACTCTTAACATCACAGGCAGCCAGCTACCTCTCCCAGCCGGGTGCCAAGACGCAGCACGGCCACGGCGCTCCTCAGGAACGCGGTTCCCACGGAGGCCACACCCAAAACATTCTACCTGCCTGAAAAACCCCACCCTGACACCGACCTGCGCCCAAACATAGGCGACGACAGTCGCCTCGCAGACCGGCCGGGAACGGGGAAAAAAACCCAGCCGGGGGACAGGAAAAAAAAAATTTTTGTCCCCGGCTGGGGTTTTTTTTTCTATTTTTTTTTTTTTTGCTTTTAAATTCTATTCTGTCTGTCTACTCCCTCTAAACAAAGACACAGGACCTACCACCTGTCAGGAAAGAACATCAACAACGCACTCACTGCTACACACACTCTTAACATCACGGGCAGCCAGCTACCTCTCCCAGCCGGGTGCCAAGACGCAGCACGGCCACGGCGCTCCTCAGGAACGCGGTTCCCACGGAGGCCACACCCAAAACATTCTACCTGCCTGAAAAACCCCACCCTGACACCGACCTGCGCCCAAACATAGGCGACGACAGTCGCCTCGCAGACCGGCCGGGAACGGGGAAAAAAACCCAGCCGGGGGACAGGAAAAAAAAAATTTTTGTCCCCCGGCTGGGGTTTTTTTTTTCTATTTTTTTTTTTTTTTGCTTTTAAATTCTATTCTGTCTGTCTACTCCCTCTAAACAAAGATACAGGACCTACCACCTGTCAGGAAAGAACATCAACAACGCACTCACTGCTACACACACTCTTAACATCACGGGCAGCCAGCTACCTCTCCCAGCCGGGTGCCAAGACGCAGCACGGCCACGGCGCTCCTCAGGAACGCGGTTCCCACGGAGGCCACACCCAAAACATTCTACCTGCCTGAAAAACCCCACCCTGACACCGACCTGCGCCCAAACATAGGCGACGACAGTCGCCTCGCAGACCGGCCGGGAACGGGGAAAAAAACCCAGCCGGGGGACAGGAAAAAAAAAATTTTTGTCCCCCGGCTGGGGTTTTTTTTTCTATTTTTTTTTTTTTTTGCTTTTAAATTCTATTCTGTCTGTCTACTCCCTCTAAACAAAGATACAGGACCTACCACCTGTCAGGAAAGAACATCAACAACGCACTCACTGCTACACACACTCTTAACATCACGGGCAGCCAGCTACCTCTCCCAGCCGGGTGCCAAGACGCAGCACGGCCACGGCGCTCCTCAGGAACGCGGTTCCCACGGAGGCCACACCCAAAACATTCTACCTGCCTGAAAAACCCCACCCTGACACCGACCTGCGCCCAAACATAGGCGACGACAGTCGCCTCGCAGACCGGCCGGGAACGGGGAAAAAAACCCAGCCGGGGGACAGGAAAAAAAAAATTTTTGTCCCCCGGCTGGGGTTTTTTTTTTCTATTTTTTTTTTTTTTTGCTTTTAAATTCTATTCTGTCTGTCTACTCCCTCTAAACAAAGATACAGGACCTCCCACCTGTCAGGAAAGAACATCAACAACACACTCACTGCTACACACACTCTTAACATCACGCTCAGCCAGCTACCTCTCCCAGCCGGGTGCCAAGACGCAGCACGGCCATGGCACTTCCCCAGAATGCTGTTCCCACAGAAAAAAAATTCTACCTGGCTTAAAAACCCCATGCTCACACCAACCTGCGCCCAAACATAGACAATGACAGTCACCTCACAGACCAGCCAGGACTGGGTACTAAAAACCAAGCCGGGGATATAAAAAGAAAAAATTTTCTCTCTTCCGGCCATTTTTTTTTTTTTTTTTTAATTTCTAGTTTGTCTGTCTACTGCCTAAAAACAAAGCTATACAAGCTACAGCCTCTAAGGAAAAAACAGAACATCAACTATTCAGGCACTACTACACAGCTTTTGAACGCCACACAGCCAGCTACAACTCAAATCACCACCTCCTCTCCCCTTGGCCACCCTACCACCAAAACAGCCACAAGCCATCACTCTCTGAGAACCTCAAAAACACCAGGTATGGGGGCCTCAAAAAATCAGCCTGCCTGAAAAAACTCCCACCTAAGCCTGACCTGCACCCAAATCTAGATAATGATCCTTGCATTGCACACCAGCCGGGACCAGGGAAAAATTACCCAGCCAGGAGACAGGAAAAACAGAAGTTTATTCCCCTGACAGAGTTATTCATTAAATCCCGTCTATGTAGTCAAATTGAGCCCACCTACAACATGAAAAAATAAAACAAACACTCATACACAGCTCAACACATTCTAAACATACCGCTATTCCACCTACCGCCAAAACCAACTCCCACTCTCTGCTGGCTTATGCTTCCACCCAACTGTCACAACAGGCAGTCACCCCCTGAAGACTATTACAGCAGGACTCGAGCACTGAGCCTGAGGAAATCCTGACCCAAACCGGACCTTCACCCAGACGCTGACTGTGACCGTCACCCTCCAAGAGCACCTGCAACTGGGTGAAAATAAACCCCATCGGGGAGACAAAGATGGCGCCCAGTTGGAGGATTTGTCTTCTTATTTAACACAAACCCATACGGTATACCCATGAAGTCTATTCCACCTATCCCTGACTCTACACCCCCGGGCAGAGCAGCTCCGAGCCACACAGACACACACAAAATACTACAAATGACAAGATTCAAAGATGACTAAACGCTAAGCGATAAGGACACCCAGAAGGGTATGCCGTAAGGCAAGAAGACTTGGAGGGCCATGATGGTGATGGGAGGAGACTATATGGCAGCCTACAAGAAGCACTAAGTGGGACAGCCATTTACGAGAAGCTACCAGCAAACCAGAGACGATGGGTATGCAAGAAGATGGGCTTCAAGACCTAAGAATGTCAGGATACGGGAAAGAAGTCACCGGCAGGAACAATGGATGCCTAAATAGCAGAGCTGATGCCTCAGCCTGCGACGATGCTGCGCAAAAGACTCCCAACTGGAAAATGCCAACACCTACTGTCGCTTTAAACTTATAACGCAAGAATAAAAAGCACCCGATCGGCAGCGTGCCTATGAAGATGGGCATTCAATACCCTAGGGATGGCGCCTGAGGCACGTGCCTGTGCTCCTCGAGCCCTAAAGAGATGTGAGGACATAGAGATCCGAGGAAGGACAAAGACACGGAAGACAAAAAAACATACTACACAATGACACACGCAGAGGCGGGAACTGCCCTGCCCGGGACACGCTAACATCGAGGGAAAAAGTAATCTGTTCCCTTTACCTCACTGTAGGGCCCTGCTCCTGTACAGCCTTCTCCCCTATGCTAACTTCCTAAACACTTCCCTGCAATTCCCAACCTCATCCCCTCCTCTCGGCCCCATTCCCTCAACTTAGCTTTCATATGACCGGAGGTTCCATTCCATCCTCAACAAAAGCAGCACAGCAGCTACACTAGCACGTTCCTGCAGTTGACGCCTTCCTCTTCACCTGCAAGGAAAAAACAAACGGGAGAAAACACAACCGGCTGTTCCCGGGAGGCCACACCAAAAAAATTTCTGCCTGCCTGTTTTGCCAATTGACGGGGTTAACACAAAGGACACATACACCAAGCTAAAGAAATAGGCTTATTTTACTTTAGTTTAAAGCAGCAGAAAGAATAAGCGAGGTAACGCATCTAGTCATTACTACATAAAGCTAGCTCTAGTGATTAAGAAAGATACATCACCAATTGCCTTCCTACTTGACCATCATCCAGATCCGTGCATCAGCTGGGGAGCCCCGTCAGCAGCGAAGGATCGGAGAGCCTTTCCCGGCAATTGGGAAGTCCCACGCAGTGCGTCCACTCGTAGGTAAGGTCTCCGTCTTTGCTGCGAGAGGGTCCGGCTTTTATACAGTTTAACAAGCAAGTCTATACAAAATGCACAGGAGATATCTGGGAGGTTGATACGCCTCACTCGGGCACGTCCAGATCTGGCCAGGATCCGGGCATGTCTGAGGAGTTACTCTTTTTCTGTACATTTGGGATTTATAGTTACTTCCTGTCGTTTACTGATTGTTCCCAGGGATCCTTCCCAGGGGTGCATTTTCACGCTGATAAGACGCTGGTTGCTGGTCGGGGGATTCACTCACGAAGTCAACCTTGGTTTGAGGCCCATTGTTCGGCCCTTTTTTGTTTCACTGCCTTAAAAACACCAGCCTGAGACAGACCTGCGCCCAAACATAGGCGACAACAGTCGCCTCGCACACCGGCCGGGACCGGGGAGTAAAAACCCAGCCAGGGGACAGGAAAAGAAAAAATTTTTTGTCCCCCAGCCGTTTTGGGTTTTTTGCATTTTTGGTTTTGTGTGGTTTGGTTTTTCCTTTGTTTTTGGGTTGGTTTTTTTTTTTTTTAATTTCTATTTTGTCTGTCTACTGCCTCTAAACAAAGCTACACAACCTACAGCCCGTAAGGAAAAAACAAAACATCAACCATTCAGGCACTGCTAACACACATTTTAAACACCACAGAGCCAGCTACCACTCAAACCACCACGTGCTCTCCCCTCGGCCACCCTACCACCAAACCGCCACAAGCCATCATCCTCCTGTGATCCTCAGAAACACCAGGTACGGGGGCCTCAAAAAATCATCCTCCCTGAAAAAACTCCAGCCTGAGCCTGACCTGCACCCAAATCCAGATAACGATCCTTGCATCGCACACCGGCCGGGACCAGGGAAAAACTACCCAGCCAGGAGACAGGAAAAAACAGAAGTTTATTCCCCTGACAGAGGTTTTCATTCAATCCAGTCTACGTAGTCAAATTGAGCCCAGCCTACATCCTTGACAAGAAAAGAAAGACAAATACTCATTACACAGCTCAGACACATTCTAAACATGCCGCTATTCCACCTACCGCCAAAACCAACTCCCACTCTCCACCGGCCCATCCTTCCTGCCCAACCTGTCACGACGGGCAGTCACCCCCTGAAGACTGTTCCAGCGGGACTCGAGCGCCGAGCCTGAGGAAATCCTGGCCCAAACCTGACCTTCACCCAGACGCGACTGTGACCGTCACCCTCAGAGAGCAGATCTGTCACTGGGTGAAAATAAACCCCACCGGGGAGACAAAGATGTGCCCGGTTGGAGGATTTGTTTTCTTATTTAAAACAAACCCATACGGTATACCCGTGAACTCTATTCCACCTATCCCTGACTCTACACCCCCAGGCAGAGCAGCTCCGAGCCACACAGACACACACAAAATACTACAAATGACGCGATTCAAAGAGGACTAAACGCTAAGCGATAAGGACACCCAGAAGGGTATGCCGTAAGGCGAGAAGACTTGGAGGGCCACGATGGTGATGTGAGGAGACTCTATGGCAGCCTACAAGAAGCATTAAGTGGGACGGCCGTTTACGAAAATCTACCAGCAAACCACAGACGATGGGTATGCAAGAAGATGGGCTTCAAGACCTAAGAATGTCAGGATACGGGAAAGAAGTCACCGGCAGGAACAACGGATGCCTAAATAGCAGAGCTGATGCCTCAGCCTGCGACGATGCTGCGCAAAAGACTCCCAACTGGAAAATGCCAACACCTACCGTCGCTTTAAACTTATAACGCAAGAATAAAAAGCACCCGATCGGCAGCGTGCCTATGAAGATGGGCGTTCGATACCCTAGGGATGGCGCCTGAGGCACGTGCCGTGCTCCTCGAGCCCAAAGAGATGCGAGGACATAGATATCCGATAAAGGACAAAGTCACAGGAGACAGAAGAAACATACTACACGATAACACACGCAAAGGCTAGAACTGCCCTGCCCGGGACACGCTAACATCGAGGGGAAAAGTAATCTGTTCCTTTTACCTGACTGTAGGGCCCTGCTCCTGTACAGCCTTCTCCCCTATCCTAACTTTCAAACGCTTCCCTGCAGTTCCCAACCTCGTCCCCTCCTCTCGGCCCCGTTCCCTCGACTTAGCTTTCAGAAGACCGGAGGTCCGATTCCATCTTCGACAAAAGCAGCACAGCAGCTGACTAACATGTTCCTGCGGTGGCCAGATTCCTTTATCACCTGCAAAAAAGGAAGAAGAGCACAACTGCTGGTCAGTATCATTCTGCTCCCCGCTTACCTCTTCTGCAACCCCACCCCGTCCTCAGAAGCATCGTGGTGTTCCGCTCACCTGCTCATTTTGGACTCAGATACTACAGCCGTTGCCTCTTCCGGTACCTAACTTACCGAGAGACAAAGTTACCGTTGAGCTTGTGAGAAGTCACCGACCCCGTGCTCGTCCTTGCTACTACCCTGGCTGCTTTCACATGCTCAGATGATCCCAAAGGTGGCTCACTTGGCACCTGAAAAACCAAGGTAATTGATTAACCGAGTGGCCATATAAATCTGCGCTATTAGACTCGGACCTGGCTGACTACTGCCTCACCTTCTCAGATGGCTCAGCGGCATGCTCCTTCACCCTTCCGAGGCTACGTGCGTCACCTACAAAAAAACAAAGTAGCAGCACTTGCCAAGATGCTGCCCAAAACTGCACCCCACCCATACCTATAACCGTCTCCCTCCCCCTTCGTTTACGTGCTCACCCGCTCCGCCTCTACTGTTTACAGGTTGTCACGTTGAGGCTCGGGTACCGCTTGCAAGACGAGCGACGAGGCGTGCTTCTACCTTCACCGATAGGACACCTGAAAAGTAACTGCTGCTTCAGCCCCCTAGTCACGGCTCTTCTCGCCCACATCCCCTCCGGTGCCAAAACTTCGCGTTGCTCGACGCTTTGCGCCTTCCGAGTAAAATGCACCTATCGGCTAATCATATAGCCACCGGTCGCATCTTCCCCCGACGCTTCACAGCCAACCTACCTTCCTAAACTGCTCGATTTATCTTCTCTGTTGTCGTTAGGTGAGGGAAGTCATCCCTCTTCATCTGCAAAAGAGATATTGAATGAGTCACCTGGATGACGAGCGATAGCTTAACAGTTACAGAGATCCCATTTTCATTTAAGTATACCACCCCAATTCTCTCGACAGCCTGGTGTCAATAAAACTCTGCTCATCCCCTGAGTGTCTGCGTAGCGCTACAGAAAGAACTCTTCTTGCCTGTTGGCTACATAATTAGTTGCTCTGAAATGGACGGTACGCCTTTTCCCTACAAAGTCCAGGCTTATTGACATAGAACCTTACTGTTCTTCTACGGCTGTCACCTCTACGCACCCAGGCAGAGCAGCTCCGACAGACAAACACGCACAGACCGACATGGCACACAGACAAGACGAGAGACATAAAATAAGCTCTTTAAGAGGAAAGACTCAGATCGGAGATGCTCTCGGACAGGAAGACCTACGTGGCCGTGAGGAAGAAGGGGCGGCAGGCCGAGAAGAGTCAAGTGTTGTGGCCTGACAGAAAACCTTATAGCCTCCACAGGGATAAGGCATGCGCAAGTAACGTCGCTTCAAGACCTAAGAACGTCAAGATGCCGGGAACAACTGCCAGAAAAGATATTTGAGAAGATGGATCGCTGTACGTCAGAGATGCTAACGCAGCCTGGAAGGACATTGCAAATGCAGCCTGACTGGACACTTCTGAGATCTAGCTACGCTTTAGGCTAGTAAAGCAAAAATAAGAACTGCCTGTTTGGCACCGTGCTGATGAGTATGGGTGTTCCGGGCCCGAGGGAAGATGTCCGAGGCAACTAATGCGCTCCTTGGGCTCAAAGAGCCACGAGGACGTCGAGACCCAAGAAAAGTCTAAAGACACACGAGACAGACAACACGGACTACACGACGACACAGGCCGGAACTGTGCTGCCTGGCACGTGCTAACCTCGTCCTGAAAAGGAACCCCTTCCACCCCTGCTTCAGCTGCCCAAAGAGCACTGTTCCTGGACGGCCCTCTCCCGTAAATTCACTTTAAAACTTCTCCCTGCAATTCCCAACCTTGGGCTGCCCCCCAGAGCATTCTCCCCAGCACCGGTCCCTCGACTTATCTTTTACGGTGCTGGGAATCTGAATCCATTGTTGAAAAAACAACGCGCTGAGTAACCGGGTTATTCAGACAGTTGCTAGGTTCCTCTTTGCCATCTGCATAAAAACACGGTGAGCCATAAGGACCTTACCTATTGATGTGCACCTCATCTGCCACACCCTCCTCATCAGAAACAATAGATTTCCTCTCACCCCATCTCAAAACCGTACAAAATCCTCTTCTCCTCAATTGCTGATGAAGGATCCGTGCTTCTTCCTAGAAATGAAATTATACAATACGCTTTATTAAAAATTCTTACCCTCCCAAACAAAATAACTAATCTAAAGTATAAAAAAAAAAAAAAAAAAAAAAAAAAAAAAAAAAGCTACATATAAACATTCTATCTACTACATATGTTGCCAAACCTTGACCGGTCCAGAAAATCTTACCTCAGATGACTCTGTCCCTTGAGACATGAAAAACACATCTGTCTCAAAAGCTGAAATGGCTCAAAAGCTGCTCCTGACTGCAAGACTGAGAGATCCCTGACTCCTGAGAAACCCAGGAGCGGAATGAGCTTCCTGTCGAGCGGCTGGGGTTTATATACCCCGGGCCCCGCCCACCAGCCTGCCCACAATCCCCTGGGAAAGGGGCGGGGCCAACCCCCCCACAGGTATAAAGTCAGCCAGAGGAGCAGAGGGGAATTTTCTCCTCTGCCTAAAGTTTATAACACGCGTAGCGCTCTGCGGAGAAAGCGACTCTTACCAGAAATGACTATACCCACTCTTTTACTGGGCCTGTTGTGTCAGCGATGCGACCCGGTAGGGAGTTCTGCTTAATTTTTCCAGGCTATACGTAGAAAAAGATGGGTATTTGATTAGGCTCTGTAACAAGAGTTGAATAAAGGCAATAGCGATACTCTTATCGACAACAATGTGCTTTAGTTTCCGAGAAAACAACCAAAATGCTATAGGGTTATGCTTCGTTTCTACAGAGACTCCGCACGCTACCTAGCTTCTACTGGAATTATGCCATGAATGAAACTGATTGAGAAAGTGGGGGTAGATCCTACGAGAATCCCTCCTCTGGGAAGTCTGCCGGGGATCTGAATGGATTGCGCGTGCTCTCTGAGCACCGGGGATGGAACGGACGCGTCCTAGCTACCATAGAGGAAGATGTGAACTTTCTGCAGACAAACTATAGCGTCCGGAAAGGTCCTCTTGGCACGCGGAGGGCACAAAGCGCACCGCCGTTTTGCCGATCGATGGGGTTAACGCAAAGGGCGCAAAAGCTGAGCTAAAGAGATTGGCTTATTTTGCTGGCTGTCTCGAGGTAATAAGTGATAGGTAAGAAACGAGGTGTTTAAAAATTAAGGCGATGTGTCCAGTCCTTACTATACCAGATGAGTCGTAGCGATTAAGAAAGATACATCGCCGATCGTCCTTGTGCTTTACCATCGCCTGGATCCAGTGCTTCAGCCGGGGAGCCCCGTCACGACGAAGGATCGGAGACACTTTCCCGGCAACTGGCGAGTCCTACACGGTGCGTCCGCTCGTGGACGAGGTCTCCGTCTTTGCTGCGTGAGGGTTCCGGTTTTAGATGGGTTAACGAACAAATCTGTAAACGTGTAGAACTGACAAAATGCGCGCAAGACATCGGGTGGATTGAGTCGCCTCGTCGTCCTCCTTTGAGATTCTTTCCCGAGCCTGGCCGAGGCTCGAGGACGAACCGAGGGATTGGCGTATTCGACCTCGATAATGGGCTTCTAAATGAGGAAATGTCAACATAAGAGGAACCGAGGGAGTATGCGTAATCGACCTCAATAATTGGCTCCTAAACTAGGAAATGTCGGTATATTCCTGTACTGTTTTATCTAAGTTACTTATCTCGATAATGAGATGTTCTATCCGAGCTACGTATTTCACTAATGATTGGATACGGTCATTATATAACACGTTTGGTCGTGAGATTCGTCTAGAGGGTGACTTTGGCTCGAGACCTGTCGTTCGGGCCTCGGTACTTTGACAGCAGAGCCGATAAAGGGCGGCGGAGCACGAGGACGGCCTCGGGAGGCACGCTGACATTGAGAGAAGAGCAAAACGTAAAAGACGGCTCTCGCACGGGATGCTTAACTAGGGAAGGCATCCCCGCGACGTACGGAGGTTCTCGGGGGACGACCGACCAAACGGATGCATCCGAAATGGCGGTGATTAAGTAAGACGGCTCTGGGGTGTGGACAAAGCCCGAGGAAGGGATCTGTCTGCGTAAGAGATGTACGCGGAGAGCCGTGGAGCTCAAACGGTGCTGTCAGACACGAGGATTGTCTCGAGAGACGTCGTGACGAGAACGAGAGGGCTCCGGGGAGCGGAGGGAACGTGGGTGTGGAGACAAACAAAGGACAAAAAATAATTTGAAAAAAACGCGAATGGAATACAGGTAGCCAGGGTACATTAAAAGCGATGGTTAATAAAGAAATAATGAAATAAATAAGAAATATTGATGGCAAATTACAGGGGAGATGTAGAAATAAAATTTAAGAGGTCAGCAACGGGGAAAACCGAGACGAAATAATTTAAAAACAAATGCGGTGACCGAGATACGAGCCAATTGTAAAAGCCCAGGGATGAAGAGACGAAAGAATTTAAAAATACCGATGGCAAACCGAAACACCGCTGTTGCAAAATGGCCGAGCAAAAATAATTGCTTAGCGTAGCGTAAAAACTTAAGCGATCGGTCAAACGCCTATGACGTGTCATCTGTCACACGGAGATCCGTGGGCTAGGTGAGCGTGATAAACGCCTCCCCGGAAACGCGTATGTGGAGAGGCTCCGTGTCTCATTGAGAGACTCCTAATCGGAAGCCCTCGTCCTTCAAAGTCAAGGCCCTCTGAAAAAGAACAAACTAGCTGAAGGCAGGCGGGATGTAAGAAAGCGCAGACGTAAACCGAAGAAAGGCCCATTCTAAAACCTAGACGAAGGTCGAGAAAGGATCCTCTCCAGAAACTGCTATAGAACGCCGAGGACCTCCGTGGAAGCTCCTCAGGGACCTAAATCGCACAGGTAATAGTTATATAACGACGATAATGAGTTAACGAATAGGCACGTAACGGGATGATGTGAGCTTTGGCTATGGTAATTTACGACAGGCGAGTTAGGCGGAACGATTCCCTCGCGTACCCGGCCGGATAAAGTAATCCCCATGCGTTAACGCTAAACCTGGCGTTAAGGAGGTGTCGTTGCCGATTTCAGTATAGAATTTTGGCGACCCGGATGGGATGCTGCCTCGGAAACTTGACGAACCCACGGGATTGGAAAGACGCTGGCGTCGCCTAAGTGGTTTTCGGGGAGATCCTCCCGATCCCCTGATCTGGTGAGTTTGGAGTAAGAGCCCTAGCGGTTTTTTTTTTTGTTGTTTTTTTTTTTTGTTTTGTTTTTTTGTTTTTGTTCTTTTGGTTGGTAGGTTTGTTTGTTTGTGTTTTTTTTTAAGGCATAACCAAAGGTAACACAGACTGGAAAAGCCTGTCCGTAAGACTGGACGCAAGAAATTCCCACGGGACTCTGCTATTAAGGGAAACCTGGGAAGAAAGGCGAGATTACACGTTATTACGGTGACGTGCCCGGAGTGTCGCCTGGGGTCAGATGAAAGCCTCGATCGCACGTAAGGTGCGGGCTAGGGTATCGCGGCGCATTGGCCAATGTACATGTCTAATTATTATCTCGTATAACAGCCTCGTTTAGTCTGTTAGGCGGTGTCACAGTTTTGTGTACGTAATTGTTTATTTTGTTTAATGTGGGTTCCGACAGGTCTAAGGGGTCTGAGAGCGGTCTTTTCAAAAATTCACCTCTGGAATGTATATTAAAATATTGGAGGGACGTGGGAAGCGAACCCCTTATCTGGGAAACAATTAATTGACTATTGTAATCGTTGGTGGCCGCTGTACGTTTTAGAAGATCGAGAGAAGTGGCTGTTAAAGGAGACTCGAACTCTGTCGTGGGTTACTCTAGATTTTATTCAGGTCCGGCGGCGTTGGGTCACCTCCGCAGAGAGTGACAGCTTACGTGAGTTCGCGTACGTGTATTTATGCACCTACAAAGCATTACCTAATCCAAAATACACAGAAATATACTTTATCGGTCATTATTATCTTGACAGTGGGTTTCACATCTTGTTCTGGAGTCCAACCGCTTCGTTGTTTTGTTTCTTCTTTCTTTAGTCTTCAAGGACGATTACCTCCAGTTCTGTACGTATCGGTTCTTAGCGATCACAATGATAGATCTCCCATCACTTCGGTAGCTAGAGGTCAGTTTCTCATACATCAACATCCTTTGAACTGTCAGGCCCGTCGTTACCTTTGTTGCAACATTTTATCGATGCTCTATTCGGTTGACTGCGCTTGCAGCCCTGGGCTGGGGCTATACAAGGGACAGAGCCGATAGAACAACTTGTGCGGCAGCACTGCATTGCAACGTTTTCCCAACTGGCCCCCATTTTCTTTTAGGATACTCGCTATCCTATCGAATACGATAGGGTCTGGTGGGACTTCGAGATAAACGCGAGACGCAACGCTGACACGCAAACGTTACCGTGATCAAAATGATTATGACTAAAACAACTACCGTTAGAATCTTCTTGATTAAAGTTGGAAAATCAGGAATCCAAGAAGTAGCCCATTGCCATAAATCACTAACGCCCCGTGATACATTGTCTCGTTGCGCAACTTGCATCGTATGGCTTACTTCCCATTTTGGCAACATCTGATTCTTCCGTTTAAATGTTTTTACCGACGCTTCATCTCCCACCTTATAATCGTGAACCTGTACTTCTGGTGTCACACCTTGGTACCGATATGCATATTTTCTAATTTTCTGAAAGGAATCTTGTAAATATAATAAATATTGAGTGACGTTCTCATCTCCATCCAGTAGTGCAGTTTTTGCTGAAATATACGAACCGGGTACAGATAAAATTTGTCCAAATAGGAGCTCCGCTGGGCTAATTCCTAGCGGCTGCTTTGGAGTAGTTCTAAGATCCCATAAAACTAAATTTAATGCCTCTGGCCGCTTTAGTCCGGTTTCGCTGCATACTTTCGCTATTTTCTCCTTAATTGTTCTATTCGTTCTTTCTACTTGCCCTGATGAAGGTGGGTGATACGGAGTATGAAACTGTCCTTTGATGTCTAGGGTTACATAAACTTGTAATAAAATAGCTGCTGTAAAATGCGGTCCACGGTCAGAGTCTATCACCTCAGGTACGCCGTATCGAGGAATGATTTCCTTAAGCGAGATTTTTACAACTATTTCCGAATCGTTCTTCCGGGTAGGGAAAGCTTCTACCCACACGGAGAGTTGATCTACTATTACCAGCAAATATTTATATCCGAGAGCGGCTGGCATTTCCGCAAAATCAATCTGAAGTTTCTGAAAAGGATAGACTGCTGGCGGCCTCTTCCCTGGCGTTACTTTTGGTCTTATATCTCCATATCTCTTACACAAAGAACATCCTTCGGTCAGTTTCTTAGCTGCTGAAAAGATTCCTGGTGCTGCCCGTAGCTGGGTTACCTTTGAGGCTACTGCTTCGGGACCTCCGTGCCCCTTGTCATGATACCGACGCGCAAGCGGCAGCACATACCTTCCGGGCAATAGAGGTTTACCGTTCAGGGTCCAGGTCCCTTTATCTTGCACGGCTTGCGTCTTCTTCCGTTCTTCCATTTCGGTGGTCGGGACATTGCGATAAATGGTATCGGGGTTTGGGATAGAAAAGAAATTAGCAACCGCGACTTCAGTCGTGGCGTAATTTTTAGTAGCGGCGGCTCGTGCTGCGGCATCTGCGAGAAAATTACCTGTTGCGAGCTGGTCGGTGCGCTTCGTAGGAGCGGGTATATAAATTACCGCAACTTCTTTTGGCTCTTGTATCGCCGACAATAAGTCATTAATCAAAGACCCCTGTGCGATGGTTTTACCTGCAGATGTTAGAAAGCCTCTTTCTTTCCACAGTGCACCGACTGCGTGACAAATGCCGTAGGCGTACTTCGAGTCAGTGTAAATATTAACTAGTTTATTCTTAGCGTACGATGCCGCTTTGGTTAGTGCTATCGATTCTGCAGCTTGAGCTCCTAACGTCGGTGGCGAGGGTTCGGCGATGAGAACAAACTTTTCGGTAGCTATTGCAAAGCCCGTAAATCTCTTACCGTGAAGATAAAAGGAAGATCCGTCAGTAAAGAGATTCGAGTCAGGGTGTTCCACCGGAGTGTCCCTCAAATCTTCTCTAGTCTTACTTATAGTTTTCAAGACAGCTACGCAGTCGTGCGATCTTTCAGGTTCAGTCACTGGGAGTAAGGTAGCAGGGTTAAGAGTCTTTGATCTCTCGAGCTTGACATTCTCCGTTAGCGAGAGGATAATTTGATATCTGTGCGTCCCTTGTGCAGAAAGTGCTTTTTCTGCATATTTAGTTAGTAAAAGTTCAACCTCGGGGGGAACAGCGACTATGAGATAATGGCCTAGCACAATATTCTTTGCCTTTTCCACCAGCTCGGCAGCTGCGGCGATAGACCGCAGACGGTACGGAGATCCTCTGATAACTGGGTCCAAGGTGACAGAATAATATGCTACGGGACGTTCGTAGGGTCCGTGCTTCTGAATGAATACTCCCTTTGCAATTCCTCTGTTCTCTGTTACGTATAATTTAAAAGGTTTTTTGTAATCTGGTAACCCAAGAGCTGGAGCGTTTACCGAGGCAGTCTTCACGGACATAAAAGCTGTTTCCAGTTCTTCCGTCCGTGGTCCGTATGGCCTATAGAATGCGCTGCCGACGTATGGCCTATAGAATTCACTGCCGACGTATGGAGTATAGAATGCGCTGCTGACGTATCGCTGCTGATGTATCGTTGCCGATGTATTGCATATAGAATGCGCTGCCGATGATGTGTGTTGCTTATATATAATGCCTAATCCTACTTATATAAGTAATATATTTTTCTGTATATTATATCGCTTATATATTAGTTATACTATATATTACTTAGCTTTATGTAGTAATGACTAGGTGCGTTACCTCGTTTATTCTTTCTGCTGTTTTAAACTAAAGTAAAATAAGCCTATTTCTTTAGCTCGGTGTCTATGTCCTTTGTGTTAACCCCGTCGATTGGCAAAACAAATTTGGCCTCACGGACAGGATCAGAACAAAATGTCATTTTTTAAACCTAAACGTAATGAATCGGCTCCATCTGAAATTCCTGGATGGGAAGACCTTCCTTATAGTTCACTGGCTCTTGAGTGCGCTAAGTTCGGAGGACCGTGTGAACAGTGGGAAAGTCGGCTAAAAGAAGCTGAACCGCTGGATGTATTAAAATTTATCCAAAAATTATCTATCGAAAAAGGAAAAGAAATTGCGTGTTCGGGAAGACGGGGATGGGTTTTGTTAACAGCGTATCGGAAACACCACCGACAGAAAGAAAAACTGTTGTTAGAGTGCTCCCACGTGGAGCGACAGATGTATGATTTGCAGAATAAAATTGTAATGTTACAGTGTCAAAACAAGTTGCTTGCCGATAAGTTGGATACTTATCAGACTGTAACTGAAAGAGCTGCGGTAAGAGTTGCACGGTATAAGAAAAGAAGGGGACGAGTAAACCGTAGGACGGTGCGTGCTGTGATTGCAGAAGCAGGGGTAGGGTGGGATCCTGACAGATGGGATGGAGATATTTGGGATTCTACGGGTTCTGATGAGGCTGGTTCCTCAAATGAACCTGTGAATGTAAAACCGGTGTGGAGACGGAAAATAGAATTGGATACTGACGGGCAACAAATAAGGAAGGATGTGATTGAAGATTATACTCGGCGTGAAATAAATGATATAATTGAAAGATTTAAGCAGAGACTGGGGGAACCCCTGCTCTCTTGGATGGTGCGTTTGCACGATCTGGGAGCAGCAAGGGTAACCCTAGATCCAGGGGACTCTAGGAAGTTTTTAGTTTTGAGTTCTGACTCCTTTGTGCAAGATGCATTCCGAAATAATCCTCGGGATACAAATTTGTTAACCTTGGCTGCCCGGGGATGTAATAATAAATACCCCACGGAGAACGATTGGCCAGGTGGGGAACGTCCCTGGTATACTTTGCGAGATCGTATACGGCGGATGAAGGAGGAAGGTACGAAATTGCCGTCTTTATAGAAGACCCTGACAGAATGATGCAAGCTGCCGTGTCTGTGACTCGTAGAAACAGATTGATTAAAACTGCCCCGCCAGCATATAAAAATGTAATAATGACTCTCTTAATTAATGAGACGGGAAATCCCATTGATGAAATAATTGAAAAAATACAGCGGCTAGCTGATCTTGGAGAATGGGGCCCCCGAGGAAGTACAGGAAACTGAGATACTCGGGACAGCCCTAAAGAAAATGAGAACACAGTTTCTCGCAAAGAAACGTTTACAGCTTTATTGAAGGATGGCCTATCTCGTGAAAAGATTGATGGTGTTCCAACTAACGAGCTGTGGCGAATATACAAACAAAAAGGGCTGAATAAGCCTAGCAGGAGAGTGCAGAGTTCTGAAACTAAGAAGTCGGGGGTATCTCGGCCTACAACACCTCCTCCTGAGCCTCGACGGGACTTCCCATCTGCGCACGGTGGGCCCTCCGTGGGCAGATCGGTTGTTCCGGGGGAAAGGGGGGATTAGGAGCTGTATTCTGATTTATACCCGTGGAAAGAGACTAGGGAAATTGTCCAGCGTAGTAAACGGGAATTAAATTATGGCCGAGCTCCGGTGCGATGGGCACGGAAGGACCGATGGTCCCGTGCGGAGGTCCAAATATTTTGGAAAAACCGGTCCTCGCAAACAGTAAAAGCCTTAATTGACACAGGAGCGGACGCCTCCTTGATATATGGGAATCCAAAGAAATTTAAAGGACAACCCGTAATTATAACAGGTCTGGGAGGGAAACAAATTGAAGCTGTACAAACTCAAATTGAAATGAAAATAGGAAACCTCCCCAAACGACTGCATTCATTCATGATTGTCCCCGTTCCTGAATACGTAATCGGAATAGACGTTCTGAAGGGACTAACTTTGAATCTCCCAGACGGTCAGTACCAGTTTGGCGTGAAAAATCGTATCGGTATTAGAACGATTTTAGTAGGAAAAGTGAAAATGCCTCCCGTACAGATTCCTGCTGCTACTAAATTAGTGACTATGAAATAATATAGAATTCCAGGAGGGCGTGAGGAGATATCGCAGACAGTTAAAGATTTATTAGATGCAGGAGTGTTGAAACCAGTTACCGTAGCTTGGAACAATCCGGTATGGCCTGTCGAGAAAAGTGATGGGTCATGGAGAATGACGGTAGATTATAGGGAATTCAGTAAACGCACCCCACCGCTTACAGCAGCTGTACCAGATACTATTACTTTAATAGAAAAGGTTCAAAAGCATTCAGGGACTTGGTATGCTGTAATAGATTTAGCTAAAGCCTTTTTCACTATCCCAATGGCAGAGGAGCATTGGGACCGATTTGCCTTCGCCTGGCGAGGACGACTCTTTACCTTTACCAGATTGCCTCAGGGATGGCTGCGTAGTCCAACCGTTTGCCATCGGACAGCGGATGAGCGTCTGGATAAGATAAAATTGCCTCCTCGTATGCAAATAGTGCATTATATTGATGATATCCTAATTCAGGGAAACGATGAGAAGGATACGCAACGAATACTTGAACGGGTCGTAGATCGTATGAGACGGAAAGGTTGGGAAATTAATCCTAACGAGATGCAAGAACCATCCCAAATGGTAAAATTTTTAGGAATTCAATGGCATTGCGGGCATGGGGAAATATTACCCAAAGCTCGACAAAAAAATTTGGATTTTGCAGTACCGCAAAGTAAAAATGAGGCACGGAGATTTATTGGATTGTTTGGCTTTTGGCGGGAGCGTATTCCCCATTTAGGACAGATTCTGACTCCTTTGCATAAAGTAACAAGGAAAAAATATGAGTTTCAATGGGGAAACGAACAACGAGCTGCTTTTGAGTCAGCAAAGGAAGCTATTCAAAAGGCCCTAGATTTGTGGCCGCTGCAGGAGGGACGAGTGGAGTTAAATGTGTTTGTAAATGGATTACGTGCCGATTGGAGCCTATGGCAAAAACAGGGAAAGAAAAAGGTTCCCTTAGGTTTTTGGGGACGAAAGCTGCCAGAGGCAGGAAATAATTATACGCCTTTTGAGAGACGACTATTGGCATGTTATTGGACGTTGGTAGAAACAGAGCGGCTTACGATAGGACGTGAAGTGTCCCTTCGCCCTGAAATTCCCATCGTGCAATGGGTTAAAAGCTCTCCTAAAACCCATAGAATTGGGCACGCTCGAGAATCGAGTATCGTAAAGTGGAAATGGTATATTCGGGATAGGGCCGAGGTAGGGGTTGGTGGAGTACCTACCCTCCACGAGACAGTAGCTACTGCCCCCGCAGGTCATCGAGTAATGAACCCTGATTTCACAGTTGAACGGGAAGCCCCAGTACGATGGGGAAAAGCTTTCGACCGATCGTCGCCCTCTGAAAAGGAACGTGCTTGGTTCGCTGATGGATCGGCTAAGTATATAGGAGGGAAGAGGTTTTGGAAAGCAGTAGCTTACTATCCCCATCTAGAAAAATTTTTAGAAACTACAGGAGAAGGGAAAAGCGGCCGGTATGCTGAATTATATGCAGCTTATGTGGCCTTGAAACGAGAAGACCTAGGAGAATGTCATTTGTATACTGACTCCTGGTCGGTAGCTAATGGGTTAGCTACTTGGCTGACAACGTGGGTAGCCAAAGATTGGAAAATATACTCCAAAGAAGTCTGGGGAAAGGAATTGTGGAAGGATATTTGGGAAATTGTACAGAGGACTAAGGTGTCCGTGTTTCATGTTGATGCTCATAGTAATGTGGATACTTTAGAATGACTTTATAACTCTGTCGTAGACAACCAGGCAAAGGTTTCTCAAGCTGGATTAGAATTCCCTCGGAAGGATGATCGTGAAGGCTTGGCAAAATGGGCGCTCCAAAAGTGTGGGCACCTTGGAAAGAAAGCCACTTACGGGTGGGCCCAAGAGCGTGGCATAACAATATCACGTGATACGATCAAAACTATAATCGCCCAGTGCCCCGTGTGCCAACATACTCGCAAACGTCCAGTGCCTAATATTGTGAAAGGACAACTGGGAAGAGGAAAATTGCCCGGACAAACTTGGCAAATGGATTATATCGGACCTTTACCCCAGAACCTAGGGTGTAAATATGTCTGCGCTGCTGTAGATACATATTCTGGATATTTGATTGCCCGTCCTCGTAAGAAAGCTACTCATCAGAGTACTATCTGTACTATAGACATAATCATTTGGTACTATGGAATTCCATTGCAGATTCAAAGTGACAATGGGTCTCATTTTCGAAATGAATTTGTTCAACAGTATGCTGTGCAGCAAAATACTCGGTGGGTTTTTTCATATACCGTACTATCCACAAGCTGCGGGATTGATCGAACGAATGAATGGGTTGTTGAAAGAGCGGCTGAAGAAGTTAGGAGATGAGAATCTATCCCGATGGACAACTCACCTCACAGATGCGCTACGTATTCTTAACGATACGCCCGTTGGGGAAATGGAAACCCCTTTGATGCGCATGACTACACCCAGTTTACAAATAAAACCTCTGACGGTAAGTGAGACTTTGACGTACTGGGAAATTGTTCCGGGTGCGATGGCCCCTTACCGGGCCGGTCCAGAGGCTGCGGGGCTAGTTTTCTATGCATTGGAATTGATAGGGATAAATCAAAAACAGACAAAAGTTATCAATACTGGGATAGGAATTAAAATTCCTCCGGGACGCTTTGGTTTGATAACTGCCCGTTCGAGCCTAGCCTTGAAAAGTATTCACGTCGTGGAAGGAGTGATTGATGCGGATTATCAAGGAGAAATTAAACTAATTCTGTTAAACAGTGGTGAACGAGATTTGATTATTCATCCCCGTGACAGAATAGCACAACTATTTATATGGGCAGTTTTGAAATCAATTGTGAAAAAAGGGGATCCACCTCGAGTCACCGCTGTTCTTGGAGATAAAGGGTTTGGATCAACTAATTTCAATAACGGAGCTAAAGTATGGGTCCAGAGTTCAAGCGGACCTCCTGAACCAGCTGAAGTAATAGCCACAGGAAAAGACAATACTGTTTTAATCGTGAAACCTGGACAGGAAAAATGGGAATGTGTTTCTGCGACTAAATGTTATCTGCGAGAATAACTAGATGTCTTAAGATTCTATCTTTTAGATCCAGCTAAGATGGATTTGCCTGTGTATCGTCAGGGTCCATTTGGGAAAGGCTTTTACACCGGGATGGCCATTGAAAGGTCCACGAGAGACACCGCTTAGGTGGCAATGGAAAAATGCAACACAGACGAGACAACGGGATGATTTCCGATGCAAAGCCAATTCTGCCTGTATTATAGCAAATCTTACTTTCAGTACTCAGTATAACGAAACGTGCACATACTGCTGGCCTTCAGGACCGGCATCAAGATGGAGAGATCGTGGACGTCCTTTTGTAACCTGTCCTACAGATAATTCAAACGTCACTATATCCAGTAAAGTATCTCTTAAATGTTGTAATGTATCAGGTCTGCCCGGTTCGAAAGATTATTATAAATGTGTTAATCGAACAGATGGTCGTGAGGTGAATGCTGCTCATGCGATAACCCTTCCCGTGGAAGAAATAGAAACACTAATATGCCTTAATAATTCAGTAATGAAAGATCGGTTACACTGGGGAGACTTCTTTACTATGTTAAAATCTAAACCTCATATTTCTGTTGATCGTTTCTACCGCGTTCCGTCTACTTGTGTTCAGGTAGCTCAACGATATCAGAAACGTGTTATTCATTTCAATATTTCTTTCCCCCTGCTACCATCGTGTATATGGAAAAGGGCATGGTATCATACCCTGTTAGGAGGAAGTGGGGCAGGAATGGGACTGTTAAATTCTATTGATATCGAAACCTTAACAAACAAAGTAAAGAACGCTGGTTATGATGTGGCGGAAGGAATTAGGTTGCAGGCTCGGTGGCTTCCAACTACCATTACCCCACAAATTGGGTCACTGAACTACGATACAGAATTTTTAAAGCTCTTCAATAGGACTCAAATTAATCAGTGGCGTGTTGACCACAACTTTAGCCAGATTATGAATTGGACAACATGTACCCTGCAGACTTTACATGTCCTTACGCAACGAAACAAAGCTCAGAGTGACTTAATGGCTAATAATGAGCTGTTACGGAGAAACATATTTAAGAAATGGATTCCTCAAACCCATTGGGTCAAATTATCTCCACAGATAGTGCAGTGCACAGATTTATTCTGTGCTGGTCAAATAGTCCACTACGATGTTAGCCAACCTGAAGTTACGTGTAAATTTCTAGTACTGCCGTAATTTTGGGGGAAAAACCACCCTTTGAACCGGAATATTGGCTGCCCCACTTGGAGGGAGATTATACAGACTCTAGGAATCAAACCCGTAAATTAGATTTGTGTACGTCCACAGCAAATGGTTTATTGTGTGGACAAAGCTCGTGGTTATATGAACCGTGTTTATTGGAACATTCAGTGAATCTGTGTAAATGGACAATTTTGCCCAAAAGCTTTGATATGTTAGTAGAAATTAGTGCTAAGCATGTTTGTATAGTAACAAATGATAAAAATATTATAGAAATGTATAATCTAAGTACTCCATTTTCGGGATGCCTCAGAAATGTATTCTATCTCATCTGGCACGGACAGATGTATACTTTTTATTCAACGCATGAAGAACGACTAAACATGTACTGGCATCCCCAAAGCTTAGGACTTAATGGAATCAGCTTATCCCTGACTCCACAGAAAACCATCATGGAACAATCAGAACATTTGCGACGACACCTAGAACGACGAAATAAAACTCTGTCAGACTCTGTGATAGAGACTGTAATGACAAAAAATCAACTAATGAAGCTAGCTAGCCAAATGGAGAAGAAGAGTGCACACCACTGGTGGGACATCTTTACTGGATATTCATCCTCTGCAACCCAAGTGTTGAATTTCTTAATACATCCTCTTGTAATATTGTGAGTTTATCATTATTATTATTACTTTATATAATAGTTATGTATGGTATCGTATCAAACAGATAGAGCGAACATATTGGGCTCTTCCAAAAGGGTCGTGATCTTCACTCATAAGTCAAAGGACCGATAGAAACAAAAAGGTGCCAAAACAATAGGCCTCAAACCAATGTTGACTTCTGAGTGAATTCCCCGACCAGCAATCAGCATCTTAACAGCATGAAGCAACCAGCATCTTATCAGCATGAAAATGTAACCCTGGGAACAATCCCAGGGAACTATAAGTAAACAATAGGAAGTAACTATAAATCCCAAATGTAAAAAAAAAAAAAAAAACTCCTCAGACATGCCCGGATACTAGCCAGATCTGGACATGCCTGAGTGAGTCATATCAATCTACCAGATATCTCCTGGGCATTTTGTATAGACTTGTTTGTTAAACTGTATAAAAGCTGGACCCTCTCACAGCAAAGATGGAGACCTCACCTACGAGTGGACGCAATGCGTAAGACTTCCCACTTGCCGGGAAAGGCTCTCCGATCCTTCGCTGTGACAGGGCTCTCCAGCTGATGCACGGATCTGGATTATGCTAAAGTATGAGGGCAATTGGTGATGTATCTTTCTTAATCACTAGAGCTAGCTTTATGTAGTAATGACTAGATGCGTTGCCTCGCTTATTCTTTCTGCTGCTTTAAAATAAAGTAAAATAAGCCTATTTCTTTAGCTTGGTGTCTGTGTCCTTTGTGTTAACCCCGTCAATTGGCAAAACAACACTTTAGCAAACAACTCTATACAAAATGCACAGGAGATATCTGGGAGGTTGATATGCCTCACTCAGGCATGTCCAGATCTGGCCAGGATCCGGGCATGTCTGAGGAGTTCCTCTTTTTCGGTACATTTGGGATTTATAGTTACTTCCTGTCGTTTACTGATTGTTCCCAGGGATCGTTCCCAGGGGTGCATTTTCACACTGATAAGATGCTGGTTGCTTCATGCTGCTGATAAGATGCTGGTTGCTGGTCGGGGGATTCACTCACAAGTCAACCTTGGTTTGAGGCCCATTGTTTGGCCCTTTTTTGTTTCACTGCCTTAAAAACGCCAGCCTGGGACAGACCTGCGCCCAAAACATAGGCGACAACAGTCACCTCGCAGACCGGCCGGGACCGGGGAGTAAAAACCCAGCCAGGGGACAGGAAAAGAAAAAAATTTTTGTCCCCGAGCTCTTTTGGGTTTTTGGATTTTTGGTTTTGTGTGGTTTGTTTGTTTTGGTTTTTTTTTTTTTAAATTTCTATTTTGTCTGTCTACTGCCTCTAAACAAAGCTACACAACCTACAGCCCGTAAGGAAAAAACAAAACATCAACCATTCAGGCACTGCTACACACATTTTAAACGCCACACAGCCAGCTACCACTCAAACCACCACCCGCTCTCCCCTCGGCCACCCTACCACCAAAACCGCCACAAGCCATCACCCTCCGTGATCCTCAGAAACACCAGGTACGGGGGCCTCAAAAAATCAGCCTGCCTGAAAAAACTCCAGCCTGAGCCTGACCTGCACCCAAATCTAGATAACGATCCTTGCATTGCACACCGGCAATGACCAGGGAAAAACTACCCAGCCAGGAGACGGAAAAAACAGAAGTTTATTCCCCTGACAGAGGTTTTCATTAAATCCAGTCTACTGTAGTCAAATTGAGCCCCGCCTACATCCTGCAAGAAAAGAGACGACAAATACTCTTACACAGCTAGACACGTTCTAAACATGCCGCTATTCCACCTACCGCCAAAACCAACCCCCACTCTCCACCGGCCCATCCTTCCGCCCAACCGTCACGACGGGCAGTCACCCCCTGAATACCGTTCCTGGGGGACTCGAGCGCCTAGCCTGAGGAAATCCCTGGCCCAAACCTGACCTTCACCCAGACGCTGACCGTGACCGTCACCCTCAGAGAGCATCTGCGACTGGGTGAAAATAAACCCCACCGGGGAGACAAAGATGTCACCCAGTTGGAGGATTTGTTTTCTTATTTAAAACAAACCCATACAGTGTACCCGTGAACTCTATTCCACCTAGCCCTGACTCCACACCCCCGGGCAGAGCAGCTCCGAGCCACACAGACACACACAAAATACTACAAATGACACGATTCAAAGATGACTAAACACTAAGCGATAAGGACACCCAGAAGGGTATGCCGTAAGGCGAGAAGACTCGGAGGGCCACGATGGTGATGCCAGGAGGCTATATGGCAGCCTACAATAAGCACTAAGTGGAACGGCCCCTTACGAGAAGCTACCGCCAAAACCGAGACGATGGGTATGCAAGAAGATGGGCTTCAAGACCTAAGAACGTCAGGATACGGTAAAGAAGTCACCGGCAGGAAAAACGGATGCCTAAATAGCAGGGCTGACGCCAGAGCCTGCGACGATGCTGCGCAAAAGACTCCCGACCGGAAACTTTCAAGACCTACCCACGCTTCAAGCTTGTAACGCAAGGATAAAAAGCACCCGATCGGCAGCTTGCCGATGAAGATGGGCGTTCGATACCCTAGGGATGGCGCCCCAGGCACGTGCCGTGCTCCTCGAGCACAAAGAGATTTGAGGAAATTTAGAGCTGAGGAAGGGCAAAGACACCATAGACAGAAGAAACAAAACTACACGTTGACACACGCAGAGGCGGGAACTGCCCTGCCCGGGACACGCTAACATCGAGGGGAAAAGTAATCCGTTCCCTTTACCTGACCGTAGGGCCCCGCTCCTGTACAGCCTTCTCCCCTATGCTAACTTTCAAACACTTCCCTGCAATTCCCAACCTCGGCCCCTCCTCTCGGCCCTGTTCGCTCGACTTAGCTTTCAGAGGGCCGGAGGTCCGATTCCATCCTCCACAAAAAGCAGCACAGGCAGCTAACTAGCACGTTCCTGTGGTGGCCAGATTCCTTTATCGCCTGCAAAAAAGCACTGAAGAGCTCAACTGCTGGTCAGTATCACGCTGCTCCCTGCTTACCTCTATCCGCAACACCCCCCCATCCTCAGAAGCATTGCGGTGTTCCGCTCACCTGCTCCTTTTGGATTCAGATGCCGCAGCCGTTGTAGCTTTCGTTACCTTACTTACCAAGAGACAAATTCACCGTTGTGCTTGTGAGAAGTCACTGACTCCGTGCTCGTCCTTGCTACTACCCCGGCTGCTTTCGGATGCTCAGATGATCCCAAAGGTGGCTCACTTGGCACCTGCAAAACCAAGGTAAATGCTTAACTGTAGTAGAATTTCTGACAGAGAACGGCCACGATATTTTGTTGCAAGGTTTGGACAATCCAGGCCTGAGATCAGACTGCTAACAACAGCTGTGTTATGAGAATGACCTTGAAGGGCTGTGTTGTGAGGAACTGTATCTGTTAATGAGGAATTTTCTCAGCTATGTATCTGGCTAAGCTAAGCACAAGTATGCAGCAAACCGCAAGATGCTTGCCGATCACAGTTTCCCTTTGGGTGCGTGATAAGTTGCTTATGACCAATAATCAAGGGGTATGGGGCGCGTGAACGGTGGGTGCTTGCTTTGCAAAGTATATAACAAAGAGATTCGGGCAATAAAGTGGAACGACATGTAGTCGCATCAGGGTGATTGTCGTTACTCGGGCCACTCTCCGTATTGGGACCCTCTTCACTTAACCGAGTGGCCATATAAGACTGCACTGTTAGGCTCGGACCTGGCTGATGACCGCCTCACCTTCTCAGATTGCTCAGCGGCATGCTCCTTCACCCTTCTGAGGCTACGTGTGTCACCTGCAAAAAAAACAAGTAGCAGCACTTGCCAAGATGCCCAGGCAGAGCAGCTCCGACACAAACAAACATGCACAGACCGACACGGCACACAGACAAGATGAGAGACATAAAATAAGCTCTTTAAGAGGAAAGACTCAGATCGGAGATGCTCTCAGACAAGAAGACCTACAGGGCCGTGAGGAAGAATGGGCGGCAGGCCGAGAAGAGTCAAGTGTTGTGGCCTGAGAGAAAACCTTATAGCCTCCACAGGGGTAAGGCACGCACAAGTAACATTGCTTCAAGACCTAAGAACGTCAAGATGCTGGGAAGATCTCCCAGAAAAGATATTTGTGAAAATGGATCGCTGTACGTAAGAGATGCTAACTCAGCCCGGAACGACATTGCAAACGCAGCCTGACTAGAAACTTCTGAGACCTAGCCACACTTTAGCCTAGTACAGAAAAACAAGAACTGCCTGGTTGGCACTGTGCCGATGAGGATGGGTGTTCCGGGCCCAAGGGAAGATGTCCGAGGCAACTACTGTGCTCCTTGAGCTCAAAGAGCCACGACGACATCGAGACCCAAGAAAGGTCTAAAGACACACAAGACAGACAACACACACTACATGACAACAGACACAGGTCGGAACTGTGCTGCCTGGCATGTGCTAACCTCATGCTGAAAAGGAACCCCTTCCACCCCCGCTTCAGCTGCCCAAAGAGCACTGTTCCTGGACGGCCCTCTCCCGTAAATTAACTTTACAACTTCTCCCTGCAATTCCCAACCTTGGGCTGCCCCCCAGAGCCTTCTCCCAAGCACCAGTCCCTCAACTTATCTTTTACAGTGCCAGGGGGCTGAATCCATCCTTGACAAAACAACGCCCTGGGTAACCAGGTTATTCCCACAGTTGCTAGGTTCCTCTTTGCCATCTGCATAGAAACAGAGTGAGCCATAAGGACATTATTGGTTGATGTGCACCTCATCTGCAACACCCTCCTCCTCCAGAAAAGCGACATAGCTTTCCTCTCACCCCATCTCAAAACTGTACAAAATCCTCTTCTCCTCAATTGCTGATGAAGGATCCTTGCTCATTCCTAAAATTAAAATTAAACAATATGCTTTATTAAACTATCATGCCCTCCCAAACAAAATTACTAATGTAAAGTAAAAAAAAAAAAAAAAACAAAAAAACAGAAAACAACAACAACAACAAAAAAAACAAACTACATATAAACATTCTATCTCTTATATATGATGTTGAACCTCGACCGATCCAGAAAATCTTACCTCAAATGGCTCTCTTCCTCTAGAGATCAAAACACATCTGTCTCAAAAGTTTAATTGGCTCAAAAGCTGCTACTGACTGAAGGACTGAGAGAGCCCTCACACCTGAGAAACCCAGGAGTGGAATGAGCTCCCTGTCGAGCGGCTGGGGCTTATATACCCCGGGCCCCGCCCACCAGCCCGCCCACAATCCCCTGGGAAAGGGGCGGGGCCAACCCCTGGCAGGTATAAAGTCAGCCAGAGGAGCAGAGGGGAATTTTCTCCTCTGCCTAAAGTTTACAACACGCGTAGTGCTCTGTGGAGAAAGCGACTGACCGGAAATGACAATACCCACTCTTTTACTGGACCTGTTGTGTCAGCAATGCGACCCGGTAGGGACTTCTGCTTAATTTTTCCAGGGTATACATAGAAAAAGATCGGTATTTTATTAGGCTCTGTAACAAAAGAGTTGAATAAAGGCAATAGCGATACTCTTATCGACAATGATGTACTTTAGTTTCCAAGAAAACAACCAAAAGTCTATAGGGTTACACTTCCTTTCTACCGAGACTCCGCACGCTAGCTAGCTTTTACTGGAATTATGCTGTGGATGGAACTAAATGACAAAGTTGGGGTAGATCCTACGAGAATCCCTCCTCTGGGAAGTCTGGAGGGGATCTGAATGGACTACGTGTGCTCGCTGAGCACCGGGAATAGAACAGACGCGTCCTAGCTACCGTAGAGGAAGACGTGAACTTTCTGCAGACAAACTACAGCGTTGGGAAAGGTCTTCTTGGCACGCGGAGGGCACAAAGCGCACTGCCGTTTTGCCAATCGATGGGGTTAACGCAAAGGGCGCAAAAGCTGAGTTAAAGGCTTATTTTGCTGGCTGTCTCGAGGTAATAAGCGATAAGTAAGAAACGAGGTGCTTAAAAAATAAGGCGATGTGTCCAGTCCTTACTATACCAGATGAGTCATAGTGATTAAGAAAGATACATCACCGATTGTCCTTGTGCTTTACCATCGCCTGGATCCATGCTTCAGCCGGGGAGCCCCGTCACGACGAAGGATCGGAGAGACTTTCCTGGCAACTGGTGAGTCCTACACGGTGCGTCTGCTTGTGGACGAGGTCTCCGTCTCTGCTGCGTGAGGGTTCCGGTTTTAGATGGGTTAACAAACAAATCTGTAAATCTGTAGAACTAACAAAATGCACGCAAGACATCAGGTGGATTGAGTCGCCTCGTTGTCCTCCTTTGAGATTCTTTCCCAAGCCTGGCCAAGGCTCAAGGAGGAACCGAGGGAGTTTGCGTATTTGACCTCAATAATTGGCTCCTAAACTAGGAAATGTCGGTATATTTATGTATTGTTTTATCTAAGTTACTTATCTCGATAATGAGATGTTCTATCCAAGCTCTGTATTTCACTAATGATTGGATACAGATATTATATAATGTTTGGTCATGAGATTGAGATTTGTCTAGAGGGTGACTTTGGCTCGAGACCTGTCGTTCAAGCCTCGGTACTTTGACAGCAGAGCCGATAAAGGGCGGCGGAGCAAGAGGATGGCCTCGGGAGGCACGCTGACATCGGGAGAAGAGCAAAACATAAAAGACGGCTCTCGCACGGGATGCTTAACTAGAGAAGGCATCCCCGCGACGTACGGAGGTTCTCGGGGGACGACCGACCAAACGGATGCATCCGAAATGGCGGTGATTAAGTAAGACGGCTCTGGGGTGTGGACAAAGCCCGAGGAAGGGATCTGTCCGCGTAAGAGATGTATGCGGAGAGCCGTGGAGCTAAAACGGTCCTGTCAGATATGAGGATTGTCTCGAGAGATGTCGTGACGAGAATGAGAGGGCTCCGAGGAGCAGAGGGAACGTGGGCGTGGAGACAAACAAAGGACAAAAAATAATTTTAAAAAAACGCGAACGGAAGACAGGTAGCCAGGGTACATTAAAAGCGATGGTTAATAAAGAAATACTGAAATAAATAAGAAATATTGATGGCAAAATACAGGGGAGATGTAGAAATAAAATTTTAGGGGTCAGCAACGAGAAAAACTAAGGCAAAATAATTTAAACACAAATGCGGTGACCGAGATACAAGCCAATTGTAAAATCCCAGGGATGAAGAGATGAAAGAACTTAAAAATAGCGATAGCAAACTGAAACACCGCTGTTGCAAAATGGCCAAAGGAAAAAAATTGCTTAGTGTAACGTAAAAAATTAAGCGATCGGTCAAATGCCTATGACGTGTCATCTGTCACACAGAGATCCTTCGGCTAGGTGAGCGTGATAAACGCCTCCCCTTAAATGCGTATGTGGAGAGGCTCCGTGTCAAATTGAGAGACTCCTAATCGGAAGCCCTCGTCCTTCAAAGTTAAGGCCCTCTGAAAAAGAACAAACTAGCTGAAGGCAGGCGGGATGTAAGAAAGCGCAGACGTAAACCGAAGAAAGGCCCATTCTAAAACCTAGATGAAGGTCGAGAAAGGATCCTCTCCAGAAACTGCTATAGACCGCCAGGGACCTAAATCGCACAGGTAATAGTTATATAACGACGATAATGAGTTAACGAATAGGCACATAACGGGATGATGTGAGCTTTGGCTATGGTAATTTACGACAGGCGAGTTAGGCGGAACGATTCCCTCGCGTACCCGGCCGGATAAAGTAATCCCCATGCGTTAACGCTAAACCTGGCGTTAAGGAGGTGTCGTTGCCGATTTCAGTATAGAATTTTGGCGACCCGGATGGGATGCTGCCTCGGAAACTTGACGAACCCACGGGATTGGAAAGACGCTGGCGTCGCCTAAGTGGTTTTCGGGGAGATCCTCCCGATCCCCTGATCTGGTGAGTTTGGAGTAAGAGCCCTAGCGGGTTTTTTTTTTTTGGTTTTTTTTTTTTTTTTTTTTTGTTCTTTTGGTTGGTTGGTTTGTTTGTTTGTGTTTTTTTTTAAGGCATAACCAAAGGTAACACAGACTGGAAAAGCCTGTCCGTAAGACTGGACGCAAGAAATTCCCACAGGACTCCGCTATTAAGGGAAACCTGGGAAGAAAGGCGAGATTACACGTTATTATGGTGACGTGCCCGGAGTGTCACCTGGGGTCAGAAGAAAGCCTCGATCGCACATAAGGTGCGGGCTAGGGTATCGCGGCGCATTGGCCAATGTCCATGTCTAATTATTATCTTGTATAACAGCCTTGTTTAGTCTGTTAGGCGGTGTCATAGTTTTGTGTACGTAATTGTTTATTTTGTTTAATGTGGGTTCCGACCGGTCCAAGGGGTCTGAGAGCGGTCTTTTCAAAAAATTCACCTCTGGAATGTATATTAAAATATTGGAGGGACGTGGGAAGCGAACCCCTTATCTGGGAAACAATTCATTGACTATTGTAATCGTTGGTGGCCACTGTACGTTTTAGAAGCTCGAGAGAAGTGGCCAAAGAACGGACCTTGAAGTTTAACGCTATATACTATTGATGTAGTTTTGTTGGAGGGAAGGGAAACAGGAGGATGTAGGTAGTCAGGGCCTGGCGGTCGGAAGATATCGCGCTGTACGGAAAGATAGGGCCCCTTTTTCTGATACCCCGATAGCCAATAGTAATGTAGCAGTGATGTAAGCAGACAGAAGTGATGTTGTAAACCCAAGCTATATAAGGCCTGTATATTCCTCAATAAAACACCATTTGCCATCCACCACATTGGTGTCTGTGAGCTGATGGCCCGAGCGGCCTGGGGTTGGTCGCCGTGCTGTTCCTGAACCAGGTCGCCATGCCTCTGAAAGGCAACAGGAGGAAGTGCCTTAGGTTGATTTGTCTTGTTGTCGCTAAATCATCCGGAATGGCAAAAGGATGATGTATGATTCCGAGCGACCCTACCGTTTTAACATAAGAGAAGGAATGGGGAAAGAAGTTAAAGATGTGCTGTTCACCGCATAGATGTCTGAGCCCCCTGCACACCAACCAGACCCCGTGCACCTTGCTGGCCTGCGATGCACACCAATGAGTTCCTCATAGCACAACCACACCTCCTAGACTTTGCCTGGTGACCCCGCACCCCACCAGACTCCGTGCTCACTACTTGGCCCCCCTGGACCATCTCTGGGCCCCCAGATGGCCAACTACACCCCCTGAACCTCACCGAGAGCCCCTACGCCTCGCCTGGACCCCGTGCACCTCAACCAGCCCCCCTGCAGCCCAACAAGATGCCCAGCACACCAAACTTACCCTCTATACACCTAGACCTCTGTAGTCCTCTTGGCCCTGGTGTGCTAACTCTGAGTGCCTCACACGCCAATCGTACCCCCTGACAGCAACCAGATGCCCTGCACCCTGTCAGTGTCATCTGAACCCCAGCCAGCTCCCCTGCATGATGCCTGGACCCGCTGAACCCTGTCTCAGCCCTCTGTACAACAATGAGATCCCCTGCACCCCAACCAGATCACCAGCAACTCTCCTAGCCCCCACGCACCTTGTTTGGACCCCCTGCAAAACAATCAGATGTCCTGCAGCCCAGCCAGATGACTTGCACATTCCCTGGACACCTGTGACACCAACAAGACCCCCTGCACATTGCCTGGGCCCTCGGCATTTCAACAAGATCAGCTATAACCTGGCTGGACCCTCTGCACACTCTCTGGGGCCCCTACACCCAAACCAGGCTCCTTGCACCTTGCTCGGACCCCCTGTATCCAGTCTTTGCAGCATGAATCCCAACCAGACCCACTGAATCCCAACAAGACCCCCTGCACCTTGCCTGGCTCCCCTGCAGACCAAGGAGACCTCACGCACACCAGCAAGACCCCCTGCAACCTGTCTAGACCATTTGCACGCTGTCTGGGCCCCATGAACCCCAATGGGACCTCCTTCACCCCAACAAGACCCCGTGAAGCCTCTGTGGGACCCCTGAACTCAGCCAGACTCCCTGCACATTGCTCAGACCCCTGCACTCCAACCATATCCCCTGCAACCTGTCTGAAACCCCTCCACCCTAAAAAGACCCCCTGCACCTCGCCTGGACCTCCTGTAAACGCTCTGTGCCCCAGGAAACCCAAACAGACCCGCTGCACCACAACCAGACCCATTGAAACCTGCTCAGAACACCTGCACGTTGTCTCGACCCTCTGCACCCCAACCACACCCGCTGCAACTTGCCTGGCCCCCCTTCACACTGTCTGTACCCCATGAAGCCCAACTGGAACTCCTATACCCCAAGAATACCCGTCTGCACATGAACAAGACCCCTGAACCCCAACAATGCCCCCTGCACAGCAACCAGGACCCCTGCACGTTGTCTGAACCCCCACTACTGCAATGACACACCCTGCACACTGTCTGGGCCCTGTACATCGCAAACAGACCCCCTGCACCCTAAACAGAATCGCCTGGACCCCCTGAACCTTGACTGAACATCCTGCACCCCAACCAGAACCACGCAACGTGTCCGGGTCCCCTGCTTCCCAAAGAGGTCCCTGGAGCCCTGTCTGAACCCCCTATAAACCAACAGGACCCCCTGCACCCTGTCTGGTCCCTCTGAACCACAACCAGAATCCCTGCACCTTGCCTGAATGCCTTGCACCCCAAACAGACACCCTGAACCCCAACCGGTACCTCCTGACCACTCTCGGAACCCCCCCGCACAACAAGATACCCTGCACCCTGTCTGAGCCCCCTGCATCACAAACCAACCCTCTGCATCCCAACCACACCCCCTGCACAACAAACACAAGTCCCTGGGACTTGCCTGGATCGCCTGAGCACTGTCTGAACCTACTGCACCCCAACCAGAACCCCCTGCAATGAGTCTGAGTCCCCTGCTTCCCAAACCACTCCCTGCACAACAAACAGAACACCCTGAACACTGTCGGAAGCCCCTGCACCCCAGCGAGACCCCTGAACCCTGTCTGTGCCCTCTACATCCCAACCATACCCACTGCAACTCAAACAGAACACCCTGTAACTTGCCTGGAACCCCTGAACGCCGATCAGACCGCCTGCACCTTGCTTGGACCCCCCTGAACACTCTCTGAACCACCTGCATCCCAACAAGACTCCCTGCACCCTGCCTAGAACCCCCCTGCATCACAAACAGAAGCCCTTGCATAGTTCCTGAACACTCTGAACCCTGTCTGAACCCCCTGCATCCAAATGACAACCCTTGTGACGTGTCTGGGTCCTCTGCTTCCCAAACAGAACCCGTACACCCCAACACGACCCCCTGCACAACAAACAGAACTCCATGCAACTTGCCTTGAACACTGTACACCCCAACAAGACACCCTACACCCTCTCTGGGATCCCTGCACTCCAAACAGAAAACCTTGCACCTTGCCTAGACGATCTGAACCCTCTCTGGGCCTCCTGAATCCAAATGAGACCATCTGCACCTTGCCTGGAAGCCCTGTGACACAAAGCAAAGCAGATCCCACGCACCACAACCAGAACCCCCTGCACATTGCCTGAATGCCGTGAAGGCTGAAACCCCTGCACCCCAACAAGAACTCTTGCGCCATGTCTGGGGCCCCTGCATCCCAAACAGTTCCCCTGCATGCAAAACAGAAACCTCTGAAACTTGCCTGGACACCCTGAATGATATCTGAACCCCCTACACCCTAACAACACACCCTGCACAATGTCCGGGTTGCCTGAATCACAAACAGACACCCTGCACCCCAACCAGAACGCGCTGCACTTTGCCTGGATGCCCTGAACCCTGTCTGAGACTCCCTGAACCACAACAAGAACTCCTGAACCCTGTCTGGGTCCCCTGCATCCAAACCAGACCGCCTGCACCCCAATCAGAACAACCTGCACCTTGCCTGGACCCCTGGAACCCCGATCAGATCTTCTGCACATTGCCTGGAGCATCTGCAACCCAAACAGACCCCCTTTACCCCAACCAGAACCACCCGCACCTTACGTGGAACCCTAAACGCTGTCTAAAGCCCCTGCACCCCAACCAGAACACTCTGCACCTTGCCTGGATGACCTGCACCCCGACAAGAACCCCCTGCATCTCGCCTGAACCCCCTGCACCCCAACAAGTCACTCTGCACAGTTTCTGGGCCCTCTGTATCACAGATAGAGCCCCTACACCCCAAACAGAATCCCCTACGCTTTCCCCAGATGTCTGAACCCTGTCTGGGCCCCCTGAACTCCAATCAGACACACTGCACGTTGCCTGGATGCCCTGCACCCCAACTAGAACCCCCTGCAACTTACCTGAACCCCCAAATCCTGTTGGAACCCCCTCCACACCATCAAGATCCCCAGCAGCACGTCTGTGCCCCTTGCACCCCAAACGCATCCCACGCACCCCAACCAGAACCCCCTGAACACTGTCTGAAGCCCCGGCACCCAAACAAGAACCCCTGCAACATGTCTGTGTCCCCTGATTCCCAAACAGAACCCCTGCACGGTGTCAGAACATCCTGAACATCTACGAGAACCCCTGCACCCTGTCTGGGCCCCCAGCACACCAAACACCGCCTGCAGCCCAACCAGAACCCGCTGCACCTTCCCTGGACTCCCTGAACCCTGTCTGAACCCACTGAACTACAACCAGAACCCCTGAACCGTGTCTGGACCCGCTGCTTCCCAAACAGACCCCCTGCACAAAAAAGAACACTCTGAACCCCATCTGAAGGCGCTGCACCCCAGCAAGAACACCCGAACGATGTCTGGGTTCCCTGCATCACAGACACCCTGCATCTCACCTGGACATCCTGAAGCCCAAATGGAACTCCTGCACCCCAACCAGAACCCCCTGCACATTGCCTGGACCCCTTGAACCCTCTCTGAAGACACTGCATCCCAACCAGAACTGCTTGCACCTTGCCTGGACAACCTGAACCCCAACCAGAACCCCTGAAACGTGTATGGGACCCTCAGATCTTAAACAGACGCCCTGCACCCCAACCAGAAGTACCTCAACCCTCTCTGAACCCCTTGAACAACAAGAAGACATCCCCTGCACCCTGTCTGGGCCACCTGCATCCCGACCAGACCCCCTGCATGTCATGGTATAGACGGACAGATGACAATATGGGTTGCAGATCAATGATGATGATGATTTTTATTATTTATTTATTTTATTGCCCTTTTTTACACACCTTTTATAACCCCTAAGGCAAGCCAGCGCAGTTAGATCACAGCCTATTGGCAGTTGCTGAACTTAGTTACTATTGGCCTTTTCCCTATCAACCTCCTGTAATTAAGGCCTATGCCCTAAAAATCTACAGTTGTGATTTCATGTGCTACAGTTGCAGTTTCTCGTGTTTTCCCACGGTTAGTCTAGCAAGCATTGTACAGTTAGCTTTTGTTCCTCTCTCATGGTTACTGGGTACAAGCTGGGCGTGTCGTACTACTAAGGATACATTTTCATCTGTTCAAGGGCGAGAACCCAGTCAGGATCCATGCTCTGGTCCCCTTCAGGGTCCCCCGCCCAACTGTCGACCCCCACACCTGCACACCACCCAGAACACCCTGAACCCTGTCTGAACCCCTTGCAAAATAACAAGAACCCCCGCAACCACACAGAACCCCGTACACCTTTCCTGGGCCCCCAGAACTCCAATCAGACACCCTGCACATTGCCTGGAGCCCTTGAACCCTCTCTGAGCCCCCTGGGCCCCAATGAGAAGCTCCTGCAGGTTGCCTGGACCCCCTGAACCCCGTCTGAACCCCCTACACCCCAAGCAGAACCCTTGAAATGTTCCTAGGTCATCTGCTTCCCTGCACGCCAAACAGAACCCCCTGCACCTTGCCTGGACCCCTGAGCCACAATCAGAATCCCTGCACCTTGCCTGGAGGCTCTGCAAACCAAACAGACCCCCTTCACCCCAACCAGGACCTCCCAAAACTTCCCTGGACCCCATGAGCCCCATCTGAACCACCTGCATGGCGTCTAGGCTCCCTGCATCCCAACCAGAACCATGCATCCCAAACAGAAATGGCTGCATCTTGCCTAGACCCCCTGAACCCTGTCTGAACATTCAGCACCCCAATGAGACCCCTGAAACCTGTCTGTGCTTCCTACACCCCAACAACAATCCCTGCACCGCGTCTAGGTCACCCACATCGCAACCAGACCCCACGCAACACAACCAGAACTACCCGAAACCTGAACTCCCTGCATCCTGTCTGTGACTTCCGCACCCCAACAAGACCCCCTGCACCCTGTCTGGATTCTCTGCATCACAACCAGACACACTGAACCCCAACCAGAACACCCTGAACCACGTCTGAACCCCCTGCACGCCAAGAAGACCCCCTGCACACAGTCTGGGCCCCCTGCATCCCAAACAGAACCCCCGAACTTTGCCTCGACCCCTTGAACGCTCTCTGAAATGCCTGCACCACAAGAAGCACCCCTGCGCCCTGGCTGCATTCTCTGCATCCTAACCAGAAACCCTGCACATTCCGTAGAGGCCCTCCATCCCAAACACAAGTTCTGCACCCTGAACAGTGTCCGAACACCCAGCATGCCAACAAGACCCCTGCACCCCAACCAGAAACCCCTGCACATTGCCTGGACCCTGTGAACCCTGTGTGGGCACCCTGATCGCCAACCAGAACCACTGCAACTTGTCAGGATGCCCTGCACCCCAACCAGAACTCCCGCACCACAAACAGAAATGCCTTAACCCTGTCTGAACACCCAGCACCCCAACCAGAACCCCCCTGCAGCTTGCCTGGAGGCCATGCACCTCAAACAGCAGCCCCAGAATCTCTCCCGGACTCCCTGAACCCTGTATGAAACCCCTGCACCCCAAACAGAACCCCTACACCGCAAACAGAACACCCTGCATCTTACCTGCACCTCCTGAACAACCGTCTGAATCCCCTGCACCCCAAACACACCCCACGCATCCCAGCCAGAGCCACCTGCACCTTCGCTGAACCCCCTTGAACCAGAAAAGAACACCTGCAATGTGTCTGGTTACCCTGCTTCCCAACCAGAACCCCTGCATCCCAACCAGAACCTCCTGAACGCTACCTGAACCACCTAAACCCCAACGAGGCCAGCTGCATTCTGTCTGGGCCCCCTGCACACCAAGCAAAACCCCCTAAAACTTCCCTGGACCCCATGAACCCTGTCTGAACCACCTGCACCGTGTCTAGGCTCCCTGCATCCCAACCAGAACCGTGCACCCCAAACAGAAATGGCTGCATCTTGCCTAGACCCCCTGAACCTTGTCTGAACATGCAGCACCCCAACAAGACACCCTGAACCCTGTCTGAACCACCTACACCCCAACAAGAACCCCTGTGCCGTGTCTAGGTCACCTGCATCCCAAGTAGACCCCATGCAACATAAACAGAACCACCTGAAACCTATCTGAACTTCCTGCACCCCAACAAGACCCCCTGCATCGCAACCAGAACCCCCTGAACCATGTCTAAACACTGTGCACACAAAAAAGACCCCCTGCACCCTGTCTGTGCTCCTTGCATCCCAACCAGATCCCACTGATACTTGCCTGGACACCCTGAAGCCTGTCTGAACCCTCTGCGCTCTGACTAGGCTCCCTGTATCCAAACCAGACCCCCTGCACCCCAAGCAGAACCCCCTGAAAATTGAATGGACCCCCAGAAAACTGTCTGAACCCCCTGCACCCCAACAAGACTCCCTGGCACCTTGTCTGGACCTCCTGCATCACAAACAGCACCCTTTCACCCCAAACAGAACTTCCTCCAACTTCCCAAGAACCCCTGAACACTGTCTGAACTCTCTGCAACCCAACAAGACCCCTTGCACCCGGTCTGGGCACCCTGCACCCCAAACAGAAATCCCTGCATCTTGCCTAGACCCCCTGAGCCCCAATCACACCCCCTGCAGTTTGCCCGGATGCCTTGCACCCCAACCAGATCACCCTCAATCAGAGCACTCTGAACTCTGTCTGAACCCCCTGAACACCAATCAGACCCTCTGCACATTGTCTGGAGGAATTGCAGCCCAAACAGACTCTCTGAACCCCAACCAGAACCCCCTGCAACTTGCCTGAACCCCGTGAAGACTGCTGAAAACCATGCACCGCAAACAGATGCCCTGCAACTTGTCTGGGTCCTGTGTGTCCCAAACAGACCTCCTGCAGCCCAACCAGAAACCCCTGAAACATCTCTGAGCCCTCAGCACCCCAACAAGGCCCTCTGCAACCTGCCTGAGACCCCTGCACCCCAACCAGAACCCCTGAACCCTGTCTGAACCACGTAAACCCCAACAAGACTCCTTGCACCCTGTCTGGCATGCCTGCACCCCAACCAGAACACCCTGCAACGTGTCTGTGTCCCCCGATTCCCAAACAGACCCCCTGAACCACAAGCAGAACTCCCTGAAACAAGTCTGAAACCCCTCCACCCCCCAATACCCGCTGCACCCTGTCTACAATCCCTGCAGCCCAACCGGAACGCCCTGCACCTTGCCTGCACCCCTTGAACTCTTTCTCGGTGCCCTGAACCCCAATCAGACCCTCTGCACCTTGCCTGGACACCTTGCATGCCAAACAGACCCAACCCCTGCACGCTGTCTAGGCCACCTGCACCTCACCTGGACCCTCTGAACACTGTCTGAAACCCCGGAACACCATCGAGATGTCCTGCACCCTGTCTGAGCCCCCTGCACCCCAAGAAGACCCTTGCAACCTGTCTGGCCACCCTGAGCTCTGTCTGGGTGCCCTGAACCCCAAGAAAACCCCCTGCAACCTCTTTGGTCCCCCTGTAAACTGTCTGGGCCCCCTGAACACCAACCGGACACCCTGCAAATTCTCTGGCTCCCTTGCACCCTGTCTGGGCCCCCTGCACCCCAAGAAGACACCCTGCAACCTCTCTGGCATCCCTACAGCCTGTCACGTACCCCTTCACACTCTCTAGGCCCCCTGAACCCCAAGCAGCCCTGCTACACCTTGGCTGGTCTCCCTGCACTTTGCCTGGCCTCCCCACACCCCAATCAGACCCCCTGCACTTGATTAGTCCCCACGTGCCCTGCTTCCCCTCTCTTCACCCTGTCTGTGCCCCCTGCACACCAAGCAGACCCCCTGCACCCCAAACACATCCCTGCAACCTGCCTTGTCCCCCTGCACCTGTTTGGGTCTCCTGCACCCCAACAAGACCCCCTGCACCCCTAACAGGCCCTCTGTACCTTGACTAGCCCCCATGGAACATCTCTGGCCACCCTGCACCCTGATTGGCAGCTGTGCATACTGTAAGGGCTCCCCAAACCCCACGTAGACCCCCTGCACCCCAAAGAGACTCCCCTGCACTTGACTAGCCCCCCCATATGCACTCTGATTTCTGCCCCTGAACTCCAAGCAGACCCCCTGCACCCTCTCTGGGCCCTCTGTAACCTGCCTGACCCTACTGCACCCCGCCTGGGCCCCCCACACCCCAATCAGTCCCCCTGCACCTTAACCAGATCACCTGCAGCCTTCCTGGCCCCCCTGAACCCCAACCAGACACTCAGCATCCTGTCTGGACCCCTTGCACACCAAACACAACCTCTGCACCGCAACAAGATCCCCTGCACCCCAACCAGATGCCTTGCAACCTGCCTACACCCTGACTGAACCCTCTGCCCCCCAAGAAGAACCCCTGCACCCTGTCTGGCCTCCCTGTTCTCCAACCAAACCCCCTGCAACCTCTCTGGCTCCCTTGCATCCTGTCTTGGCCCCCTGAACCCCAAACAGACCCCCCCGCAACCTCTCTGGCCCCCTGAACCCCAAACAGACCCCCCACACCCCAGCAAGAACCCCCACGTCCCAACCAACCCTGCTACACCTTGCTTAGTCCCCCTGCACCCTGTTTGAGTGCTGTGCACCCCAACAAGACTTACTTCACACTGTGTGGTCCCCCTGCACACCAACTAGACTCCCTGCACCTTCAACCCTTAGTATCCTCCACTCCCTCCCAGTGTCTCCCAGGGTACCCACAGTGCCTCCCAATCTGTTCAGCATCTTCCCGTACCCTCCGGTCCCTTTCCGGGTAGCTCCAATCCCTCCCAGGGTCCCCCAGTGCCTGCCAGTGTCTCCCAGTCCATTCGGGGTCCTCCCAGTCCTGTCACAGACCCCCTAGTATTCCCCCAGTGCCCCCCCCAACTGTGTCCCAGCCCACCTGGTGTCCTCCCAGTCCTCCTCAGACCCCCTAGTATCCTTACAGTACCCTCCAGTCCTCCCAGCATCCCCACCACGGTCCTCTGCAGTCCACCTCCTACTCTGTTCAGTGTGTGTCCCCCCCGCAAACTTCCCAATACCCTCCACTCCCTCCCAGTGTCCCTCCAGCGCACCCTCAGAGCCCCCCAGTATCTCCCCATCCATCCCGTGGCCTCCCAGACCTGCCACAAACTCCTTAGTAACGCTCCATGCCCTCCACTCCCTCCTCATGGCTCCCAGTCCATCCCGTGTCCTCCCAGTCATGCCACAGACCCCCTAGTATCGCTCCAGTCCCCTCCAGTCCTCACTGTGTCCGCCACTGCACTGCCAGTGTGCCCCAGGCCCCTCTGCAGTGCATCCGATGTCTCCTAGTGCACCCTCAGGGTCTCCCACTCTTTTCAGTGTCCCCCAGTACCCTCCAGTCCCTCTCAGTGTCCCTCCAGTGCACCCCCAGAGTCCTTCAGTGTCTCCCAGTCCTGCCACAGACTACCTGGTAACTCCCAGTGCCCGCTAGTCCCTCTCAGTGTCCTCCAGTGCCCCCCCCAGTGTCTCCCAGTCCATCCAGGGTCCTCCCAGTCCTGCCACAGACCCCCTAGTATCGCTCCAGTCCCCTCCAGTCCTCACTGTGACTCCCAGTGCGCCCCCAGTGTCCTCCAGGCCCCTCTGCAGCACATCCAGTGTCTCCCAGTTTGTGTCCAGGGTCTCCCATTATGTTCAGTATCCCCACAGCCCTCCCAATGTCCTCCCATCCTCCCAGCGGCCCTCTGTTGGAAAATGGGTGAAGGAAAAAACATTGTTTAGCGTAGCAGAAAAACTTAAGCGATCGGTCAAACGCCTGCAACGCATCGTCCATCACGCAGAGGTCCTCGAGCTAGGTGAGCATGATAAATGCCTCCCAGGAAATGCGTACGTGAGGAGGCTCTGCGAGTAAATCGGGAGATTCCTAATTGTGAGCTGTTGTCCTTGAAGATTAAGGCCCTCTGAAAAAGAACAAAACAGCTGGAGCTAAGCGGGTGATAAGAAAGTACAAACGTAAACCAAAGAAAGGCCAATTCCAAAGTGTAGACAAAGTTCAAGAAAGGCTGCTCTCCAAAGACCACCAGAGATGGCTAGAGACCACCAACAACCCCTGCAGAAGTCCCTCAGAGACCTAAATTGCACATGTAATAATTATGTAACTACAGTAATGAGTTTTCGGGAATTGGACGAATATACATGTAACAGGGCGATATAAGCTTTGGCTATCATAACGTACGGCAAGCGCGTTAGGCGAAACGATTCCCTTGCGTCCCTGGCAGAATAAAGTAATGCCCGCTCATTAACACTAAACCCAATTTCAGTGACAAAGAGAGAGAGACAGGGAGTCGCTGAGAATAGATACAAGTCACTGGGTAGAGGGAGACCTTTCAATGCAATTTTCACAATCGACGGGGAAGGCGGCAGTGTGGAAGGAATGAAATACTTCAGGCGGCTGGAGAGCCAGGAAGGGAGAGGAGTGGAAAGGACGTGCAGAAGGCAACGGGGTACGGGGCAGCGTCGGCAGAATAGCAAAAAGCTGCAGGGACCCGGACAGCCCAAAAGGCAGCCGGAGGCGGGAGCAGGCGGGCAGCTGGAGAAGCGCGACTGGGACCGGCCCGGGGGGACGCGCGACTCGCCGCAGCTCCCGGTACCGGCCCGAGGCTTTCGCAGCCCCGGGGCTCGTCTCTCCGCCTCCGCCCCTTCCCACCTCCGCAGCGCCGGCTGCCCGACCCTCACCCACGCGGGGGCGGGCGGCACGCGCCTCCGAGCGCCTCCCCCGCGAGGCTTCCCGGCCACCCGGCGGCTCGGGGGCGCCGAGCTCCCGGCGCCGGTGCTGCGCCCCGTCGGGGCCGGCCGGGAGGAATCCTTCCTCGCCGCACGAACCGGCCGCTCCTGGCCGCAGGCAGCCGCATCTGAAACTCTCTTTTTTTCGCTCCTCAACCAGATCCCGCGGGCAGGCAGCCCCTCCACCCTCGACTCCAGCTAGAGCCCCTCGGCACGGCAGGGCCGGCCCCACCCCCAGCCTCACCGGCTGCACCTGGGGCTGCCCCAGTCCATCCCCAGCTCCCCAGCTGCAGCCTATTTAAAACCTTGGCCGGGTCCCATCCTCACCTCACCGGTCCCACCTGAGCTGCCCCGGCCCCAGCCCACAGCTGGAGCCTGTGGGGAGCGAGGGGCCGTCGGTACCCGGCATGCAATAAGCCCAGCTGAACAGGCTCAGGAGCAATACTGTATTTTATTTGGGCCTGGGTGCTTGGGGGATTTTCCTCGAATCGAGCACACCTAACAGCAGGTGCTTCTTTTATACACCCAAATCACACGTTGCTGCTTTTCCAAATACTCCTATTAGGCACCGATCACTCAGCAATTATAATACAATTACAATACAAATTACACACCAGCAAGACACCCTGCATGCTGTCTGGCCACCCTGCATCCCAACCAGACCCTCTGCACCTTGTCTGGACCCCCTTTCAGCCCAAACAGCCCCCCTGCAAACTCTCTGGCCACCGTGCACAGCACCCATGTAGGGGGTCCCTGCACCCCAAACTGACCCCCCTAGACCTTACCTGGGTCCCCTGAACCTCAACAAGACCTCCTGTGACCCTCACCGGACACCACGTGACCTCTCTGGGCTCCGTGAATCCCAACCAGACCCCCTGCATCCTGCCTGGTCCCCTTGCACCCCAACCAGACCCCCTGCTACCTACCTGTTTTTTTCCTATAGGAAAAACAAGGAAAAAACATTTAAAAGAGGAAAATGTTGAGAGCACTGGGGACTAAGAAAATATGGAAAACATTTTAAATAGCACCTAAATTAAAAAGGAAGAGCAATCTATTAAACCATCTTGCCACCTCTGAACACTCAAGCAAAAATTATTCTCCTGAAATAAAAGACAACAAAAAAGCGACAAACGAATCTACTTTCTGCTCCATAGAGTGCTCAACCTTGCCCGGTCCTGAAGCTCTTACTGCAAACACGCGTGCTCCTCTGAAGGTCAAAAGACCTCAGTCCAAAAAGCTTAGGCAGCTCCAAAGCTGCCATCAAGGAAAGGAACAAGGGAGCCCAGACAAACCCAGGAGCAGAATGAACTCCCTGAGTAGAGGCTGGGGCTCATCTAGCCTGGGCCCCACCCACCACCCTTCCCACAATCCCCTAGGAAAGGGGCGGGGCCAACCACTAGCAGGTATTCAGGTGGGCCAGAAGAGCTGCAGGGTTTTAACATTGAGCCGGGGTGACCTTTGACGCTTGACCAGCTGACAATTCTACGCCAGGATGACATTTGACCTCTGACCCCGAGTTGATCTTTGATCTCTGACCCTGACTTGACTGATGACCTTTGGCCCAGAGATGACCTTTGACCTCTGAGCCCACTGTGTCATTTGACCCCTAACCCTGTGTGACCCTTGACCTCTGTGCAGGGTGACCTTTGACCTCTGACCCCAAGTTTGAGATCTGACCCTGGCTAAGAATTGACCTTTGACCCTGGGCCCATCGCGACCTCTGACCCCAGGATGACCTTTGATCTGTTATCCCAATGTTACCTTTGACCTCTGACCCCATGGTGACAGTTGACATCTGTGTCCATGTGACCCTTGACCTCTGCCCCAATATGATCTTTGACCTCTGACCGCATGTGGCCTCTGATCTCTGACCCCAGGATGACCTTTGACCTCTGTCCCCTCTGATGACCTTTGAGCTCTGTTCCCACAGCCTCTGGTCCTATCTGACCCAAAGGTGACACGTGACTTTTTTCTAGATTGCGCATTGCCTAACCAGGCTGTTCGTGCCTGTTCACAGCTTCCTTTTCATCTGCCCTAAACACGAAGGTTTTAATTGGGGCAGATTTCTGGCATTATGGGTAATGTTTGCAGTCTAAGGCATAGCTTCAGCTGTTTAGGGTGGGACTAGGGTGTTACACTTGACAGTTGGGCAGGAGGCTTTGCAGCACAACAGGAGGAGAGGTGGCAGGGCTGTAGTGTAATCTGTGTGTGTCAGTTCCTTCATTAATGCTGTGTAGATACAGGAAGATAGAAGCAGCCAAGGAACTTTCTATTTATAAGCATTCATTGCTTGGAAAAGAATATTGCTTATCTCTTTTTTTTTTAAACCATCTCTATCTTTGCCTGGGCCCATTACTAACTCTAAAGCACTTTGCTGGTATCATTCCATACACCTTAATTCCACCATGGTCTTGTACTACAATGATTAAAAGTATTTACTGTCTCCTTTCATTGAGTAATTATTAATACACTCATTCACTTTTTAGTCACTTTAATAAATACAGGTAACCACTAAAAATCCAGCTTTACCTTCATTGCAACTACTTAGTGCCTGCACCTCTCTACAAGGTAGCTAGAGTCTTTTCCACGTTTCTCACTCCCATTACACACTCAGTCTATCACTTCACGTATAGAAGTTTTCAAGGCAACATCACCTCCACCATTTGCATTCCCAGCCAGAAAGCAAGCGAGCTCTGCTCACCTGAACAGGCCCACAACTTCCATGCCTGCACCCAGAGATCAAAATTCAAAAATATTTCAGACACTACACTACCCCTTGAAAGAACTTACAACCCTATCAATGGAAAATTAAGGCCCCCCTGCTTCACAATGCCGTCCCTCCTCAGCACTGGAGCCCTCTACTCCAACTCCCCACACCCTTCTACTGCAAGATGCACAACCATCTTCTCCGACTGCCCACTAAACACACCTCCCTGAAATGACAGGCAATTGCCACAGGCCAGGGGAACGCTCCCCGGGAACAGCATTCCCATTGGCCTCCATAATTCACCTTGCCTGCAAAAATCCCAGCCCAAGCCAAACCTCTATCCAAAGACCGGTGATGAACATCACCCTGCAGAGCAGCCAGGACCAGGATAAAATCACCCAGCTGGGAAAGAAAACAATACAGTCTCACAGCTGGGTGGGTTGGTTTTCTTCCTACAGTGTCTAAAAAAAAAAAAAATCTCAACTCCACATACAGCCCACAAGGAAAAACTTGAAAAAAACAACAAACAAACAAACAAAAAAAAAACAAAAAAACACAAAAACCCACACAACACCCAAACCAAAAACCAACAACTTAGACACAATCAAAACACACCACCCAGCTTGAGGGTTTTTTTTATTTATTGTTAAGAAAACATTAACTACCTCTACATTCGGTACAACCTGAAATAAAAGAAATCCACACCTACAAGGATAGACACATTCCAAAACTAACTCATTTGGCATCCGCTCATTCCACCCCTCACTCAAAACATATCTATTTCATCACCTGCCAGTGGCAGATCACCCCAATTCTATAACCAACCCTGGAACCGCATCACCGTACACCTCTACACAACATCACCACTCCACATGATTTCACAGCATTACCCTTCCTAACTGGAAGCAGAGGGATACGTTTCCCTCTTTGCACCGCTTCTACTCCTCCTGTGATTTGAAGTGCACACTCCAGCAAGCCTCACGGAAGGATTTGCTCCCAGAATCCCAATGGCCCTAGACACCTGCAAAAGATAAAAGAAGGGACTTTAGAACCTGCTCACCAATAACTGAAGGCTATCCCCAAAACCAGCTTATACAACCTCCACCCAAACAGGCCATGCTTATCATCACTTCATCCCAGGCTTGGATCTTTCCAACATCAATAAGAATTGCTATACAAACGGACAAAGCAGCTCCACCTCACACACACACTACACAAACTATAAACATGACCTAAGGATGTGAGAATACCAGACAGAGTAGAGTTAACGCCAGACCAAAAGGCACAGAATGACAGCACGCACAACAGTGCCGAGGCCACGTGACGCACACACTCCAACCTGGCCTGATAAACGTACCGTGACCGATGGAGACAAATTGCTGGAAATGACTGAAGACTAGGATGACACAGGAAGCACTCTGGAAGCAGTCTCAAGAAAGAGAGTCATCGAGATGAGACCTGATGGTTAGGCCCAAGCCAGAGCTGCAAGAAAGACTGGCCAAATGCACCCACAATGCTAAACCAGACCGGCAGCATTGAGCTTCTATGCCATGCTGCTAAACAAGTCGGAATTGGTACCGTGCCGATAACGGGAGGCCGCAGAGATGCAACGGATGGCTATTGTGATTGCAGTAGGATGAGTATGCCTGAGGCTTCTCAGAAATGAAGGCCAAGACGAACATTAACACATCAGGTAACTAAGGAACACGTATGAACACACACTAGACATATTGCACAACTCCACCAACTCATCCCAGAGCTGCTTTGCCAGGGCACACGTCACAAGACGTATCACTCCCTCCACTTGCACGAGGCTGACTCCACACAGGCTAACCCTCCCATTATGCCAACATTTGGACACACACGGACTCCACTCCCCACAGATTTGTCCCACTACTTAGCTTTCATGGAGCCACAGGTCATGGTCCATACTCAGTAGCCATCCTCAGTAGCGGCCTTGTCACCAAAATGCAAGGTTCCTTTAATCACTTCATGCCACTGTTACCTGTGCAAACAGTTGCATGGACCGTCAGCAATTCAGTCCAAGCGGACCACTTAATTCTCTTGCCTTTTCTCAAACTGCTCATAGCTGTGCAGCTTCAACCCTCTGGAAAGGAATGCAGCACCTGCCAAAAAACAGAGGAAAAAGCACATGGTAAGATGCTGCCCAAGTCCTCAGTCTGCTCACATCTTTTCTCCTCTGCTCCTTTACCTCAGCTGCTCAGAATCAGAGTCTTCAGTCTACACACCCCATCCCTATATATCCCTATAGGATAGGGATATGTATGTACATAATAGAGAGGGTATGACACCTCCGAAAACTGCTACTTCGGCACACTGGTCACCACTTGCCTTGCTAAAGTCTGCTCCGGTACAGATACCCCACTTCACTCATCTATTCACACCTAGCAAATAAACCCAAAACAGCATAATCCCATCAGAGCTATCAGTCACACTTATCCTCTGACATCAGACACCAGCCCGCCTTTGCCCAGCACTCTGCTTACCTATTCTGTCACCCTGTGGCACACAGCTCGTCGCTCTGCATCTGAGAAACCCAAATCATGTGAAGGTAGTCACCCAGACACTAACCGATAGCTTTACAAGACCAAACGTCTCTCTTTTTGTATATGCTTTCTAACTACAGCTAAAACAACCAAACCCCACATATAAGCCAAGGCTCCTTTAAGATTCAACCAGGTCAACTACCACACAGACCACCACTCCCAGCAGGCCAGAGTCCAACCTCTGGCACCTGCCAAACACAGTGAAAACAACTCTGGCAGCTCTCTACAGCTATTTGCCCGGAGATGGACCGTATAGCCTTTGCCAAAAGGATTGGGGCAGATCAACATACAACCATAAAGCTATGCTACCATTGTCTTTAGTATTGCTACACCCCTGGGCAGGGCAGCTCCAACCCCGACACAGACAGACACCACAGACAACATGACTGTGAGACACAAGAAGATCACGAGAGAGATCTGCCACCACAGGGAAGATGCCACCAGCAGAGGAGCTCTACAGTGCCACAACAGTGCAGATGCTTAATAGCAGCCCCGAAATGAGAGGCAACTACTGTGGCCCGTGAGAGAAAGCTATCTTCAAAACCGGAATGATGGATACCTGAGAAGCTGGGCTTCGAGACTTAAGATCATTAAGGACACGGCGATGAAACCCCAGAAGACTACTGTGTGCAAACAGAATTCTCAACAGAAGAGTTGCAGGCGTCGCGTAGCTCAACAGCACAAGAGGTGACCACTCAAGAACATCTACAATGCAAAGCACACCAGATGAATCCATCCTTTAGGCAACAATTGCTAGGCAAGAAGGGCTCGACAGGCACTATGCCAGTGAAGCAATGCACTGAAGATTCTCAGGAGGGCTACTGAGGTGCCTGCTGATGACAAAGAGCGATGGAGACATCAAGACCCGAGGACAGTGTGGTATAAGACACAAGACAGACTACATGAGCTACGTGCACGGACACAGGCTGGAACCTGCCCTGCTCAACACAAACTAGTGTCATGCTGACAAGTAACCCACTCCCTTGCCCGCCCAAAGGAGATTGTTCCTGAACAGCATGCTCCCCTACGCTAACTTTAATAGCCCTCCCTGCAGTTTCCAACCTTGTCCACTCCTCCCAGCCCCTCTCTCCAGCCCTGGTCCCCTCATCGTAGTTTTCAAAGGCCCAGAGGTCTGAATCCATCCTCAACAGAAAAACCACATCAACTAACAGGGATGTCCCTTTAGTTGCCAGATTCTTCTTCATCATCTGCAATAAAAACCAAAAGACAAAACAGAGCTGACAGTCAGCATCACAGCAGTCAATGCCTACATCATCCACAACGTGCCCCTCCTCAGAAGCACTGTGTCACTTCCCTTCACCCTGCTCTGCACCAATTCCAAAGTCAGACGCTATGGTCATTGTTGCTTATAGAACCTAAGATTCCAAACAGACAAAATTATCATTGCGCTTGTGAGAAGTCACCAGCCCCGTGATCCTCCTCGCTGCTACCCCAGCTCACCTCAAGCGCTCATCCAATTCCAAAGGCAGCTTGCCCGAGCCAGCTCTGGTGCCAATATGCCATTTTGCTCATCGCTTCACACCTTCAAATAAAGAAGAAAACCACAAAAACAAAACCTGTAAGCTAGGCATATAGCACTGGTCCCATCTTCCCTCTGACACCGCTCACTGACACACCTTCTCACAGCACTCCGCTTACCTCCTCTGTCACTTTGGTATGCATCTTATCCCTCTGCACCTGAAAAAAATGCAGAGTGATAACTTAAGAAATACCGAGGTCTTGATTCTGGTTAGGAATACCATATAGAGTCCAATTACAGCCTGGCAGTAAAACAAAACAAAACCATCCCCCACGTACCAAATTGTAAGGCCCACAATTACAAGCCTTAACACCTCAGAATCGATCTGCTTCACTACTGCTGAACAGCCCCTCCTACATAGCTCCAATCACCTCCTTAAAACTCTATGGAAATGACTGTCCACACAGCCGGCCGATGGCTACTTGAGCCAAGGTGACTGTACAAACGTTGCATAAACAGTCTAGCCTTATCAGTCTATTAACCACACACTTCTATCACTCTTCCACCTACCGCTGACTCTACACCGCCCAGGCAGAACAGCTCCAAGCCAAACACACATGCCCAGAACAACACTACACAAAATGCGCTACAAACAGTGTGATTCAAAGATGAGAGAAAGCTCTAAGGGAGAAGAATGACTCCTGGATGGGAGATGCTGTTGTGCAATAAGACCTAGATTGTCACAACCATTAGGCTAGGAGGCCCTATGGCAGCTCCAGAAAGAATCAAACACAATGGCCTGTTACAAGAAGTTACTGTCAAAACAGACATGACAAACGCGCAAAACAACTGGCTTCAAGATCTAAGAATGTAAGGATGCAGAGAAGACTTCCCAGTCTGTGAAAATGGGTGCCTAGAGAACAGAGCTGATGCCACAGCCTGGAACGAAGCTGCAAAAGGGAACTGATTGAAAACTTCCAAGATCTATCCGTGCTTTATGCTTGAAACCTGAGAACATGAAGCATCCAACTGGCACTGTGTCAATGAGGACAGGCATTTGAGACCCTAGGGAGGACGCCCAAGGCACGTGTTGTGTTTGTCAAGCAAAGAGCAACAAGGACGTTAAAGACTGAGGAAGATCTAAGACACAGAAGACAGACTACACAAGCACAGACACCATCGGGAACCACTGTGCCTGGCACATGGTAGTCTTGTGCTGAAGAGTAATCTGCTCCCTTTACCTACCCAAAGGGCACTGTTCCTGGACATCCCTCTCCCCTACGCTAATTTTCAAACCCCTCCCTGCAATTCCCAACCTGGTCCCCTCCTCCCAGCCCCAGTCCCTCAATTTAGCTTTCAGAGGGCTGGAGGTCTGAATGCACCCTTGACAAAAAGAAACATATCAGCTAACTGGGATGTTCCTGCAGTGGCCAGGTTCTTCTTTACCTGCAATAAAAAAAAAAATAAAAAAAAAAAAAAAGGGCAAAAGACAAAACAGAGTTGGCAGTCAGCACCACACCAGTCAATGCCTACATCATCCACAACACCTCCATCAGAAGCACCGTGGAGCTCTGCTCACCTACTCATTTCAGAGTCAGACACTGTGGCCATCATCACTTTTTGGTACTTAAGATCCCAAGGGACAAAATTACCATTGCACTTGTAAGACAGTGTAAGGCCCATGATCTTCCTCGTTACTACCACAGCTCACCTCAAAGGCTCGTCCAATTCCAAAGGTGGCTCCCACAGCACCTGCAAAACTGAGGTAAATGCTTAACCAAGTTGCCATATAATACTTTTTTATTAGACACCAGCCCAGCCAACAACCTCCTCACCTTCTTGGACTGCCTATCAGCATGCAACTTTGCCCCTCCGAGGCTACCTGTGGCACCTGCCAAAACCAAAGCAAGGCACACATGCTGAGATACTGCCTGAAACTGCCACCTGCCCACACCAATTGCCATCTCCTGCTCCTTTGCTTTAGCCGCTCACCCACCCTATCTCTGCAGTTTGCACACCACCTGTAAGACACAAACAACAAGGGATGCTTCTAACTTCACCAGCGATAGGACACCTGGAAAATAACTGCTACTTCAGGCCCCTAGTCCTTGCTCACTTTGCCTGAGCCAGCTCTGGTGCCAATATCCCACTTTGTTCACAGCTTTCCATCATCAACATAAAAAAAAAAAAAAAATAAAAAAAAAAAATCACACAAAAAGAAAACCTATAAGCTAGTCATAGCACCAGTCCCATCTTCCTATACCGCTCACTGACCCACCTTCTAATGGAGCTCTGCTCACCTCCTCCATCTCTCTGGTGTGCAACTCATCCCTCTGCACCTGAAAAAAAATAGTAGATGAGTCACCCAGATAACAAGTGATATCTTAAGAAATCCCGAGGTCTTGATTTCAGCTAGGAATACCATCTAGAGTCTAACTACATCCTGCCGCTGAAAAAACAAAACCAACTCCCACACCGAACTGTCAGCCCCACACCTACAAGCCTCAACACCTTTGAGATTCAATCTGCTTCATTACTGCAGAACAGCCCCTCCCACAGAGCTCAGATCATCTCCATAAAACACTGTAGAAATGACTGTCCACACAGCCTGCTGATGGCCAGCTGATCTGAAGTGACTACGCAAACATTGCCGAAATGGTCTAAGTGTATCAACATATTAACCCTAGACTCCTACTGCTACTCAAACTACCCCTGACTCTACACCCCTGGGCAGAGCACCTCCAAGACAAGCACACACATGCACAGACCGACAGCACACACAGTGCGATTCAATAATGAGAGAAAACTCTAACTGAGAATGACTCCCAGACAGGTGATGCTGCTGAGCAAGATGACCTAGATGGTCACAACTATGAAACAAGGAGGCTCTATGGCAGCCCCAGGGAAAAAAAAAAAAAAAAAAAAAAAAAAAAATTCAAACATAATGGCCCGTTAGAAGAAGTTATCATCAAAACTGAGACAACAGATACGCAAGAGGACTGACTTCAAGACTTAAGTATGTAAAGATGCAGGGAAAAAGTACCAGTCTGAAAAGAGACACCTAAGGAGCACAGCTGATGACACAGCCTGGAAAGATGCCACAAAACAGAACCAACTAGAAGCTCCTAAGACCTATCCACACTTTCAGCTTGTAACACAAGAACAAGAAGCGCCCAATCAGCGCTATGCCACCAAGGTCAGGCATTTGAGACCGTAGAGATGGTGCCCAAGGCATGCACCGTGCTCCTCGAGTACAAAGAGAAACGAGGGCATCGAGACTTGAGGAAGGTCTAAGACACAGAAGACAGAATACACAAAGTACACAATGCCGACACAGGCTGGAACTGCCCTGCCTCAGCACAGTCTTGTCCTGAAAAGGAACCCACTCTCTTTACCAGCCCAAAGGGGACTGTTCCTGAACATCCCTCTCACATACACTAACTTTAGTACCCCTCCCTGCAACTCTCAACCCTGTCCCTTCCTCCTAAGCCGCCTCCCAGATCTGGTCCTTCAGCTTAGCTTTCAGAGGGCCAGGACTTGGCTCCAAACATAGCTCCAAATTCATCCTCCACAAAATCTACATCGGCTAACTGGGATGTTCCCAAGTCACCAGGTTCCTCTTCATCATCTGCAAGAAACCCACAAACATTGCTGATGGGAAGCATCACGCTGGCCAAGGCCAACCTCTTTCACAATGCCCACCTCAGAAGCATTGCTCACCTGCTCATTTCAGAGTCAGATGCTGCAGCCATCATTGCCTGTGGGACCTAAGATACCAAGAGCTACAAAATTATTGTTGCACTTCTGGAAAGTCACCAGCCCATGCTCCTCCTTGATACCACCCCAGCTCACCTCCAATGCTCATCCAATTCCAAAGGCTGCCTGGACATCACCTGCAAAAACCAAAGAGAAAAGCTTCAAATAGTTGCTGCCGGATACCACAGGATCTGGCTTTGCTCACTGCTTTGCATCTTCAAAATAATACACATCTATAAGGTAGTCAGAGCCACCAGTTGCATCTTCCCTACCTTCCTGGAGTGTGCTCCACTCACCTCCTCCACTGCCCTTTGGCACACAGGTCATCCTTCTTCATCTGCAAGAGCTATACTGAACAAGTCACCTGATTGCCAAGCGATAGCTTAACAATTCCAGAAGTCTTGTTTCCATTTAGATATACCATCTCAATTCTCACTACAGTCTGTGATAAAAAAAATGGTCATTCCCTGTGTCTCTGCGTAGTGCTATGGAAGTATGTCGCCTCACTTGCTACATATATGGCTACTTACTCTGAAACAGACTGTACACTCTTTGCCTACAAAGTCTAGGCTTATCAACACAGTAGCCTTACATTCTTATTGTTATTCTCTTGCTGACTACCATTGCTATGCTGTCCAGAGCAGCAGTTCCAACCCAGACACAAACATGCACAGCCCAACGCTGCACACAAACAAGACAAAAAGCTCTAAGTATGCATCCAGGACCAAAGACACTGGCAGATAAGACCTATGGGGCCATGAGGAAGAATCTATGGCAGGCCGAGCAGTCAAACACTGTGGCCTGTGACAAAAACATAACCCTAAAAAAAAAGACAAAAGGAAAATAACAGAATGATGGATAGATCAAGACAGGGCAAGGAGCTGGACAGAGACAGAGAAAGAGGGACAGGGAGAAGGACAGAGGGATAGAGAGATACAGACAAAGTGATAGGAAGCAGGACATAAGAACAGAGAAAGGAGGCTAGCAGCACAGAGGGACTGGGAGAAAAAGAGAGGGACAGGGAGCAGGACAGACTGATGGAAAGAAAAAATACAGGTAGAGAGTAGAACAGAGGGCTAGAGAGGGTAAAAGGAAAGGAAGAAGGACAGAGGGCTAGAGAGCAGAAACAATGTGACAGGGAGGCAGACAGAGAAATAGGAAAAATTAGGGACAGTAAGGAGGACAGAGGGACAGGGAAAAGACAGGGACAGGTAACAGGACACTGGAATAGAGAGACAACTAGGACAACAGAGAATCGGAGAAGGAAGACAGGGATGGGGATCAGCACAGGAGGATAGAGACAGAAGGGGACCAATGGCTACCAGGACATGGGGGTTAAGAGAAAAAGACAGGGACAGAGAGCAGGACAGAGAGATGGAGAAAGAAAAAAGAGGGACAGGGAGAAGGAGTAGGGCACAGGGTTAGAGAGACAAAAAGAAGGATGGAGACTAGGATTGAGGGATAGAGAGAGGGACAGGGAGCAGTATGCAAGAATATTGAGAAAAACAGAGGCACAGGGAAGCAGAAAAAATACTAGAGATAGAAAGAGATGGTTGGGGAGTCAGATAGAGGGTCAGGGTGCCAGGCATAGGGATGGAAAGGCAAAGAGAGAGGTATAGGGTTGAGGAACAATGCAACAGAGATGGAGGCAGAGAGGCAGGATGGAATGTGGAAGGAAAGGGGATGAGGAAAAGTGCAGGGAGGGACCAGGATGCAAGACAAGGAGGCATGCACTCATGGGCCCAGAACTCACTTCAGCTCCCTCTCTCAGTGCTGGCTAGAAAATTTTACAATTTGGATATTTCTCTCTTTAACCCTCTCACCCATCATCTTCTGCAGCTTCGGTCACTTGACTGCCATCCACCTTAAGGACTAACTTGGTGTCTTATAGCTCTTAAAATATAAGGCTTCATAGATATCTGATGTAACATACACAAATAAATGGGTTAACCATGCTTTTGGTTACACATACAGCCCCTGGGTTATATTCTGGTGATCTAGTCTGTGGAGGACTGCTAACAGGAATCCTTTCTCACCCAGAAAGACAAGGTTTCTAATCTGCAGATAGAGACAGCTTCCAGTTCAATCCACTTCATTTTATTCTTCAGCTGGTCTACTTGACGTGCAGAAACAAACTCTACAACTCACAGAGAGTTATAAAGCAGGTATGTTTATTACAGCGCTGGGTGCAAGGGGGATTGCTCCTCCTAGCTTGCACATCGTATCACAAAGCAAGCGCTCTTTTATGATAGAACAGCATGCCTACTCATTACTATAGGCTGGGTTATTACAATCAGTTCTGGGAATAGGCGTAACTATTGCAATTATTTCACAGAACTCATTATTATAAGTCTCCTCCTTCTGCCGCATGCATACTGCTGTCCGGTGATGGTGGACAGGGGTCTTCTGGAGGAAGGCTCGTAGTCTTCTTCACCGTGTACTTTTCACCTTTGTCTAGAGAAGAATGCTGAATTAGCTGAGTTAGTAACCGCCAGTCCCACCCAGATGGCTACTCCTCACAGACAATAAGGTTCCCGTAATTAACGTATGGGTACTCTGTTATCTGTGAAGGCCCCTTGCAAACAAATTTCCTGTTATCCTGCTAAACTATCCGCTAAGCTTACAGTATTTTGCTAAGTGTTTATTTTCTTGTATCATACCTTTTTCTGGTCTCTCCAATTTCAGCCACGAGAACTACACTAAAAAACAAGTAAGTATTAGACTTTTCCCTTTTCGCAAACGCGCAAATCGGAGACAACCGAAGCGAACCAAAGCCCCGCGCCGCCGAAGACACCCGAGGTGAAAAACCCTCGCCGCTCCCGGGCACCGCGCACGCGCCCGAGCCGGCGGCGGGAGGGAGGGGCCGGAGCCCGCTGACGGAACTGCGCGTGCCGAGCGGCAGCACCCCCGCCCCGGTCAGCTGGTGGCAGCAGCGCTGCAGCTCCCGGCACCACCCACGCGGCGGCCTGCCCGCCCCATGCCGAAAGACTACAGCTCCCGGCATGCCACGCGGACCAGCATGGCTGACCGGAAGTGCTTGCGCACGCGGCCAGTGCGGCGGGTGGGATCTCTCCTAGTTTCCAAAGTCCGCTCCCGAAGGGGGTGCTTGTAATTTCTTGGTAGGTCGTCAGTTACCGTGACAGACGAGGTTTGTTTCTTGTTATTGTCTCCATGTTTGTTTTGTCAGGTCTGTGTAACTGTAATATTTTGTTTCTGGCTTCCTGCATTTACCCTTAGTTCCCCAGCTGACAGGGTTCCTGATCAGATAAGGTTGCTGGAATAAACATTCTTACTCTCTCACACGCCTTCATCAATTAGTGTGACTGACCACATTTGGTGGACAGGTTGGTGTTCTTGTATGGTCTTGTCTGTGGCTTCTTCCCATTTGTTATTACCCCTTTTTGTTTTGCATTGAGAAGGGTACTTGACTGGACACCCTTAAAGGAGCAAACACTCTCATTCCACATACCTTTACCAGCAGCAACTTCATTTCAACAAGGTCAGAATAAAAGCCTGATAGATCAGCTAGGCCTTCCCTACAGCTGAAGCTGTCAGCAGTGGCAGTTTGAATGTTCATCCTGCACGTGGTGAGCGATGGGGATGTCGATGTGACTGCCTGTGCCACAGCATAGGCCTGCAAGAGAGCCCATGGCGGACGTTTGGCAAAGCCTTGCTAGTATTACTGTGCAACTGCCTGAGGGAAAGGGTTGAGCTGGGGGAAGGGAGCGTGAGGCCACTGCTGCCTTTGAGGCAAGCAAATAAATAGGTGCTGGAGGAGGGAAACCCAAGAGGCTTCTCGGAGCTCTGAGAGCACAGCTTGGGTTAAGCCTTGAGCAAGGACATCCCTGCAGAAGAGACATCTTCTTGATGAATGATGAAGTGTTTGTGGGGAGACCTGGGCTGTGGAGTCAGCAGTGTCAACGCCCAATGGGTTTGGGGGAGCAAATGTGGGTGTCTACACTTTCTGTGAGCAGCTAAATCAGATCTAAAGAGGGGGCCTAGAGCCATCAGCTGCTCAGGTCCTATACTCCTTAGCGAGGCTCTGCACAGCATGGGGAGACATTTGGGATGTTGGTGGAGGGGCCTTTGTCAGTGGTGGGAGCCTAAGCAGAGGGGTGGCAGCTGAACAAACTCCATCACTACTGTCTGGGGGAGAGACCTGCTGTGGGCACCGGGCATCCTTGCACAGCAGGGTGTGCCATCCTGCACAGAGGCACACGTGGGGGCACCTGGATCTGCACGGTGCCTCTAAGGGAAGGTGTCATCATTGAGGTGGAAATGAAGAGGGAAGTCTGGGAAAAAACGATGCCCACTTGGCTGAAGAATAGGAGGAGGAGGACCCTGCAGGCTTGTGCCCAGCTGCTGGGCAGTCACAGGGACTGACTTGAGTCCACGGTGAGACTGGGCTTCTGCAACTGCCATGTCTCCCCTCCCTGCCTGCTTTAGTCCTGTCAGGGATCTCTGCCCAGTGCTGTGCTCTGGGGTTTTGGTCTGCTGCGGTTATAGGACTGCACTTCTGTCTGTCCCACTGCCCAGCCAAAGATCAAGGGTCAGCACAGCAATGAGAGAGTGAGCAGCCTTTGGCGCCATCTGTAACCCTTTTGTCTTACTCTTGTTCCCTCAAGGAGAAAATGCTTGTGAGTAGTCTGACTCCCCGGTGGGATTAGTGGGCCATCTGCCTTATGAGTCACCAGCTGTGTCCTGCTGTTGGGCAGGATCCTGCCTCAGCCACCTTCTCTGAATACAGGGTAAGGAGAGAGGGCACTTCCCATCCTTGTTCAGCCTGATCTTCCCTCGTTTACTTACCCTCGTTTACTTACCCATCAACACCAAGATCACACAGGGCCTGGGCTCTATCCACAGAAGAGAAAAGGGTAGGCTGCGAGCTTGGCTGGTCTCTTACACACATTGTGTTAATTTTCTCTGTGTCACAAAGGATCTCTGAAAGAAGGTGGTGAAGTCTGACCTTCTCAGGGGCATCTTTCTTTGTGGTGGGGAGACAGGGCAGTTTCCCACTGGTCTCTGAGAGCAGGATATTGTAATGAACATCAGGGACAGACCCCCTCCAAGTCTGTAGGAGAGATAGAGGATGATTGGACCACTAATTAAGGTTCCTGATGTTTTGGCAGCTGCATTCCTCCCTGCTTCCTGTCTAGTCAGGAAGTTTCCCAGTTGCTTTCTCCCAGCCCATCCCTGCTAGTGGAGGAACTCACCTGACCAGGACAAGAGAAAATCTGTTCAATACTCAGAGTTAGGGAGGAGAAATCTGAGCTGAAGTTCTAGATTTTATTTGAAGGCATTTTTTTAAGCCCATTTCTACTGTGTCCTGGGAGTAGATGTTAGAGTTTTTAAGTGATCCTTGAGGATGTGACATCTACATGCTGGGTCCTTCCATCAATGCCCACATGGTGGCCTGAAGAAGGGGACACAGGCAAAAGGATTTCAAAGGTTCATGGAACGTAGTCTCACTCTGCATACCCACAATCACAGGACAAGTCCCCAGAGCATGACAAGCACAGGAGGCCTCATCCCCCACCTTTATCATATCTGGCCATCTGCAGCTCCTACATGCCAGAACCTGGCCCTTGGCCAGGGCCACAGCCTTGACGCAGATCCCAGGGCTGCATTACCACACCCAGCACTGCACCTTCTGGGACAGGATGGTCAGGAGCTGCTCCAGCACTGCCAACTCCATGGTATGACTCTGCAGTCCCAGCCAGTGTTGGGACAGCTCCTGCAAACAGCTTCCAGACCCCTCTGCCTCCAGATACATGGAGCCCTAATCCATGAAGTTGACCAATGAACGCAACTCCTAGCCCTTAACCGTACACCAAACTTCAAATTCTAACCCACTCTAAATCCTAATCCTAAATCTAACCCTTGTCCCCCAACCCAAACCCCTAAACCCTAATCTGAACTTTAATTCTTAACCCTTAAACTACCAACATTAACCCAAATCCCAAACCTGAGCCAAAGTCCAAACCCAAACCCCTAATTCTAACCCCAGCCTGAACCCTAACCCTTGACCCAATCCCCAATTATAACTCAACACCTAACATCCTAACCATATTCCCTAACTCCAAAAGCTCACCTCAACCCAGAGAAGTAGCGGAGTTCCCATACTTGGAGATATTTGAAAACCTTAATGTGCTGAATCCAAACCATCGCTCTAGATTCTATCCTACTCCTCCTAATTCTTCGATTCTTCTGTCAAAGGGAACACTTCCAAAATATGTTTATTGTACGTTTTTGTAAGTTTAACTGTACAAAGAAAGCCAAGTAGGTCAGAAAACAGTTATCTCCCCTTTACAAAGATTTCCTCTCCTCCTCCACAGTCTCCCTTCCCATAGTTTCTAACAAAGGCACACATACTGCTGGCTTGGTCTCTCAAAGAACACGCTGACTACAGAGCCAAAAACGTGTGAAATCATTCAGTAACAGGAACAAAAACATTAAGAACAAAACACGTCTGCCACTTAGTGTAGCGATAGCATGATGCAGGTTTTTTGTCTGTTGTAAATGTCATAATTGCATCTTAGCTGGGGAAATGTTCCAGCATCATCAGCAATGACAGCTAAGGAAGAACTACTTTCCTATAACATCTATTAAAAAAAAAAAAAAAAAAAGAAAGAAAAATTAAACTCTGCTAACAAATATTCAGGATAATTATTGAGAATGTACTGTGTACATGCCCTTTATGTACATCAAGAAGATTCTGTACAGTGTGTATAGCAGCTTGCTGCAACACTGCTGGCAACTATAACTTCTTGGTGATTTCTTTAATATAGCAGCTGCACTTTTAAAAATTCTTTACTAAAAACTAAAAATTTGGGGGGTTCTGTATGTCAGATGATAATAAAAATGCAGTTTTACATGTGACTGACCCACAGAACTGCAGGCGACTGAGGACTTGTAAAAGGTACAGGACAGGTTCAACGAGGTCTTAAAAAAAACTCTCCGCCTTCCTCAGTCCAAAGGGACAGCAGAGTCCAACAGCATACACTCATAATAATCTTCTGGAGAACTCAGCAATGTTTGCCAATACCCAGGTTGTGATCCTTCTCAAAAGCTCTAAGATTGCAGGCGTGTACATGCCAGTGGGACCTGGAGTATAAGCCCACCTGGCTAAATGTTGGCACTTCCTCTAAACATGATTACTCACTCTCTCAAGCTCCGTCAGTGACAATACTGATTCTCCTTTGACTTAGATGAAAGCCTAGACACTTTGTTCAGTATACATACGTACATCACAGAAGCTTAAATATAAGCAAGATTAAGTCTACCCTAAAGTCTTCTTGTTACAAGTCTGCAAGTTCTCCCTCCTGAACAGGAAAAATATGCCCAACTATGGCACAGGCATTCTGCTGAACTTTTCCTGCATTCTTCTTAGCTTCTGGTTCTCTCTCCAGATTCAAAGTAGCTTCTTACCTAACGTTAGTGAACAAGATACATCACTCTTCACGTCGTGTACAAACAGACATTTGTGGCAGCATTGATCTAGAGTATCAACTTCACTCCAGTATTCACATGAAAAGCAGAAATCACAAGCCACCTAGCTGAGTTGTTTCTTTTGCTTCTTAATTTTAATCCCCAAGAATAAAATGAAAGACCAATAAAGGATGTGTGAAGCAACAATATTAGGATCATCTTCACATACTCCATTTATTCAGTTGTATGAAAGGAGAGTAGTATGACAATGAATGTAAAAAAAGATTTAATCTCTCAGGTAATTCTTCTGCTTTGGAAAACTGAGTAGCATATTTTCTCTGGTTACAGAAGCTGCTCCTAAACTGTTGACTTGTTTGGTAAAGAGTTCTCTGATCACAGAAAGCTGCAAACAGCAGCATTACTGACAGTGCAGCTGGGAGCAGATTTGTCACTGTCAGCCTTAAGCCTGATTGTTCTTATGAATTGAGCTACTTCCGTAGAGACTACTAAATCCAAGCACATCTGGTATGGACAAACATGCTAGTGTTTATGATCTAATGCCATGACAAAGAACAGCAGAAGTTACATTATTTTGATAGTTCTCTACATTGATAACAGTTTGAAGCTCTTCTTTTGTACCTATCAGAAATTTTCCACACTGTCATCCAGTTCTGCCAGTGCTCTTCACAACCATAGCGTTTAGTCCATTGCAAAGTGACAATCTGGGACATAGAATAAGGAGGAAAATTGTGCCCTGAAACTTGGCCTTTAAATTTTAGGAAGTCAAGCCAAATGCTGCCACCCAGATCCAGTTTTTCTGAACCTGCCCTGCATATATGTGGCTGAGCTTCAAAATTTGTACAGGAACACGCACTCAGATACACAAATATAGCAGTGTCTTTCTGTTCCTACTTCCATATGCATGTTTATGGAAATGTTGTTTGTTTTTAAAAATTCTATTTCTTCTTTCTGGTGTGTGTACACCCTTCTGTCTATTGGCACGGCGTTTTCTCCCCACTTGATTTATACACTATGCCGACGGTTGTTGATCATGGCAACAATGTGTGACAGGTCCAAACTTTTCATCATAACTTCCATGAATTCCTCATCTTTCCTTGCTCCCTCCACAAATTCATCCAGAGAAAGTTCACCTGTGCCAGACAGACAAAAGGCATCAGAATCATGCCAATCCACATTTGAACAGGAAAAGGAGTACAGTAATCTAACTTTAGAGACTACTTACTATACATGCACTGTTCTAAAGCACAAAGAGGCCTCAGAGAGTCTTCTTAAGTTTAAATGAAACTTCCCCAATATCCAGGCAACTCCAGCCTCCTTTTTTTTTTTCCCACACAAGGGAATGGGTAAATAAGAAAGAGCAAGTGCATAGCTAAGGAGTGGGATCATAGCTTCCTATAAATAAGGCTGGATTAGCCACCTCCTTTTTGGCCTGTCATAGTCCTAACCTTCCCCATACTTGCTGGTTTTCGTGTTTAAAAGAAGTGACAGATGGAAGCTGTGACAGGCAGAAATAGGTTTTCTGTCCTAAGCCAAAAAGCCCTTGTGCAGGGAAGCAGCTCAGCAGAGTTCTTCTGGAATAACAAGAGAGCACATCAGGAGGTAATAAGGACGTGAAGTCTCAAGGAAAGGAATATTTCTCAGGGACATACAGTGACCGCAGTGGCGTTGACCTATTTTTGACTGACTGGTCCATAGCACTTCATGTGCTTGCTGTACTGCTTGTAACAGACCCAGTGAAGAAACTCTGAACTTAAGCATTAAATTCCAGTTCTTGCCTTCCTTGCTGCTGAAATATTTAGGAGCAGCTGGGGTCACGTTATATTTCCCACTTCTAACTCTGACATAAGCTACACAGCAACATACAAAAAAGTAAAACAAAACTTACTCCAAAACCCCACTACCAAACTCACGTGGACAGAACACAGCTGAGACTTAGTACAGGGAACAAATCCTGTCATGCTGATTATGTACGATACAAGGAGAAAAATGCCTTAGCAAAATTAATGGAGAACACATTACTGGATGACAATTCATATAATAAACAAATATAAAATGAAGAGGTATAAAGTTCAATCAAGAAAGGAAGACATGGATGTCTCCCGGTAGCACAGAGACCATCTGAGTTGGGTGACGAAGGCAGGAATCTTACCATCTCCATTAACATCAATTTTGTTGAAGACTCGGTTGGTGAACTCCTCTGCACTGGTTTCATGGTCACCACCATTAATAGCTCTAATAGCCTAAAAGAAAAGAGCAAAAAGAGGAAGCTGCCTGATGGCACCCGAAACGATAGACTGATTTCACTGCAGCCTGTCAGGATAGATTCAGAACAAAACAGTCACGCCTGGTACCTTCCCCAAACAAATGAACCAGCATCATAGGAGAACACAGCAGAAATCATCAGGTCTTGCAGTTGGCACTGAAGACTGCAAAAGGAACATGGTTCTGTAGCATGGAATGAGCAGTGAAACCCAGAGGATCATCCTAAATCTGCTTAGGTAGAGCTTGAGCACTGCAGAAATGGCAGAATCAGGATTCACCTAACTGATCCACTTTCTAATACCCTATGGCCCACCAAGCCAAATAAATACTGTCAAACACCCTGTGCATTTGATATTATGAAATTCCTTTATTATATGCTGCGGTCATTTATTTCTATCCTTGCTTTCCCCATTCCCATTTATATACTGTTTTCTGTGTGTTCTGCTTCTCCCTAAAGCTCACTGGAAATTCATTTTCAGCTTAAGAAAGTTTAAGCATTATTCACTGCTCTTCACTACAATTCATCTTATCCATAACCATATAGTGCAGGGTTCTCTTTTCTTTCCATGCTTAATTATTTAAGGATGTCCACGAAATACGTGATTCCAGAGCCTTCATATTGATGCTAAGACTATGCATTCTAGTTTTTACTTTCTGATATTTGGTAAGTTTCTTCATTTTTTTTCCAATGCCATTTTACTAAAACTATCACTTCAGCTTCCTAAGGCTGCCAAAAAAGACAGTGAACTACACCCACAGAATTCAAAGGGCAGTAAAATGGTTGCCACCAGTTATTGCTCACAGGACTTGTTTCTCAGGAGCTCTGTGTTAAGCAGTTACCATCTGTTGCTTTCCTGTGATGTCTGAGTATTTCTATTACAAGCTGTAATTAAGAGGCTGTATACTATTACAGTTATTGATTTGGTTTGGTCCCTTCAATGCCCAGCACTAAAATTCATATCCAGATGAGAATACATTACTAACATCATCTTATTAGTGGCTTTATGTGTGGACAGCTCAGCTTGAAATCTTTATCAAATTAATTTTCTGACCTTTCTTATACAGAAATGTAGATAATTTAGGCTCATTGAATCTTTCCTGCATTTTTCTAGTTTCCCAGTCTCTACAGAAAAATCTGAACTTCCAGCATAATTCATTCTGAGACATTCATATGGTCATGTTTATGTCTGTAATTCCAACATCTTCCACAATAGTTTGCCAAAATCAGTAATATTTTATTACACTGATGTTTAAGAGCAAAGAAGCAAACTGGAAGGAACTCTCTAACTACTATTCGCATGGGGAAAAGGACACATGAAGGACACATTGCAGAGACTGCAACTGACAGTCACAGAGTCTGAAATCCTAGAAAGTGCAATTTATGTCCTAGGCAGTTGAAACAACTTTATGGTGTAGGCTATGCTACAACATATGCTGTGGTGGTAAAGAAGAGTCTGTCAAGTATGCTTACTGGACTATGAGATTACAGGGAATTCTGCTAGAAGAAGGAATGCTGTTAAAGAAGGTCTCATCCAAGATCATCCATGCAGGGAATAGCAAAAGTCTTACTTGTGTGGTGGAATATGTCTTTAAAGAAAGAGAAAAGAACACAGAAGCCTGGAAACACACCTTAATGATGTTAAGCAACTCATGTCGATCAATGCAGCCATTGCCATCTACATCGTAGAGCTTGAAATACCACCGCAATTTCTGCTCCATCTTCCCACGGAGAACAAGGCTGAGGGCAGCCACATATTCCATGAAGTCAATATATCCATCCTGTGGGAAAACAAAACCCAAATTTTGACAGGAACAAACTGGTGGAGTTATGGCTCTGGAGCTGTTTTACCTTATTGTCTGTTAAAAAGAAACAACAAATAAAGTGCATGTGTCTGTCAAAGATTCTGAATATCTACTTCAAGAAATTACAGAGAAAAAAAATGAAACTTTAATTTATTGAGGTATTTAAACAAAGTCAGATGGCTTTCTGGAAGGGATGTAAATAAATATATGTAAAAGACAAATGTAGGCGGGCTAGCAGAGCCCTACTATTTTACAGCATGGATTGCAACATTTTAAAATATTCATTCAGGATCATTGTAGCACTCCCCTTATGTGAGTTTTTCATAACTTAATTGAGCAAAGTCACAGAAAACAAAGATAATCAGCTCTAAAGGTGGGAAGGAGGGCATGACTGCAATTTATAAAATAACTCTATTGAAAATTTACCCTCTTTGTCCTCAGCAGAGTTCTCAGAATCTGAAGGTCCAGAGGGCAGATGATTCCATCATTCCTCCTAGAGAGTGGCTCTGCTACTGGCTGCTCTTGTTCCTTGTCCTTGTTTACAAAAGCAGCTTAGATTAAGTGGCTAACTATTAAGAGGCTAAGATTAAGTAATGTGGGTCCGTCTACTAGTTGCCACACTCTTACTTCATTCCGCTTGAGATCAATATCACTTTATTTAGAAGACTGCTTTTTATCTTTGTATGACCAAATTTGAATTTGAGAGTTTTCTTAATACATTGTTTACTGCATAACATGGGGTTCACGAGGGAACTTTTGAATGCTTCACCAAATTTTAAAGTTCTTAAATATCCCAAGAAATTACAGAAGTGAAGGGAAAGACTTGGGCAAGAACTGTAAACAAGTTGGTTTAGTTCATAAAACTGCTTCTCATCACTATCATCATCCTGGGCACAGAGAACTTTAGGATGATTTGCAGTCATTTCCAGTCATTACATATACCACAACACCTCAGCTACCCTAATAGAACCTGGCTGCTCCTCTCTTACCTTTAAGAATTTTGTAATATTCCTTAACTCCTTGTGCCTTCTTACACATCCAAACCAATGTTCTTTGCTCAGTCCCTAGGCTTTCCTTCTTCAAAACTGACCTTGTGATTTCCCACCTGTTTCACATCTCTCTGTGATTAGTTCCTCCTTGACTCACAGACATTTGCTCCAGCCATTTCAGAACTTTAGAGCTGAGAGCAAAGCTGAACTTTCCCAGGCTGCCATAAAACCAAATTTCTTTGTTACTGAGATTACAGGCCTGCAAGCATAGTCTTAAGTATATACGGATAAAAACCAGGCAAAAGTGAGGGGCATTACATGCTTAAAGGAATTATAGGGGCTACTGTTTCCTACCTGAGAGACAGCCAATAGTCGCTTGTCACAGTGAGGAATACTGCCTACCCCCTAGCTACTGCTATATGCTATATGTCTTAGCAGTGAGGAGAGCAACATAGATCATCTGCTCACGCACTATTAATTTTGGCTGCCGAATACCTGGAAATTACGTCTTCTGTTAATGTTATAATCATTTCTATTGTGTTTGACCCCTGTAGTCTTTACAATCTAATACAGATATATTTTTGAATAATAAGAAAAAGAACATATATGAATAAGAAAAATAATGAAATCTCATTTCATCAGTATTTTGCTTGTCACACAAGGCTAAGTCAATTAATACACAGTAAGGAACTCTCAAAAGTCAAAGATGAACTTGCACAGGATACTTAGATAATACGGTGTTATTACCTATAGTTATGTTATCTATGTCATTATCTATGCACATTAATTTGCTCCTTCCATTTAGATACTTTACATTGCTGTCCCTCACAGCTTTTCACACCGATGTTTGTAAGAGAAAACCAACTACTCTAAAAATGCAGGAGTTGGTTTGCTTTTAAGCAGTACAAGGCAGTTAATTTCCATGCTGGAGAACTCACCTTGTTCATATCAAATGTGCGGAACATCTGTTCAATGTACTCATTGGCCTCTGGATCCAGCCCTCGAAGCCCAAAGAACTGTTTGAATTCATACTCTGTCAGCTGTCCAGAAGGACACTCGGTCATGAATTTTTTGTACCAGTGGTGGATCTCGACAGCCTGCAGATCATCCACTGTGGAGCTGCTATTGTTCCCCATACATATGTGTGGTCAGAAGAATGCTGCTTCAGCAATGATCCTTTTCCTCCTGTTCCTCTCACAGCACTGCCTGTCTGTTCTTGTCCGCGTTTGACATTAGCGTCAGCTAAGTGAGAGATCTAACTTTCCACAAGCCAGTTATAAATGTTAATCTGCTTAGAGGCTGATTTGCAAAACTGAAAGTTTCAATGATACAGTCTTCTTAGAATGGAAAGGAGGTGCAAGATAAACTAGCAAATCAGTTATATTTCAGAAGACAAATCGGAAAGGGTGAGAAGGATGCCAGACACTGGTATCAGGAGTTATACTGGTTTGGTACATTACCCTATTTTTAACCTTGATAAAATTATACATAAAGATAAGAGGGAAAAGCTACAAGATGTGGGATATAAGGTGAAGTAAAGATCTGCTCCTCTAACTGAATTTGAGAGCCTGTTTTCTCAAATAGAAATGTTACATAACTTAGAGTATAGGACCAGAGAGTGTTACAGAAGTAGTCCATTGTGACTGTTAGGCTGTGTGGGAAAAATCTCATCTCCACACACACAAAAGGGCACAGAGGAAGAATGGCAGGTGGGGGAACTCAAATAATCCCTTGACCTAGCTAATCCCAGAACCACCACAGAAGTACAATCAACCCATAAAAAGCTCAACTGCACAAACAGGAAGGAGCAAAAAGAGACAACCACAGGCTGGGGAATCCAAATAACCCAGCAGTAAAAATGAAGCCCCTGTCCCAGCTCCTTTTAAGGCTGTCATACGAGAGTCATCAGCCCCATCGGCCTGGAGGTGACACTCATCACGGTGAGTCAGTGGGAGAGGTTGTCAGAGTACCTTACAGACTGAGGCCACTGCCGAGGGGTATGGAAAACATTGTGGGGTGCAGGGGAAGAGCATTTGGGGATTGCACAGGACTTATAATGGGATGTTTAGGGGAGGAATCAAAGGTGGGAAAAGGATGGGTCTAGGTGGTTTGGGGATGAACAAGCATGGGAAAACGGAGGGAAAGGGATGGTTGCATGTAAAACGGTTGCTGGTCAGTATGAGACTCTAGCCATGCCCTGTGTCTGATCAGCACAGCCTTTCCTGTCTTTTAACATTTCTAACTCTTTTTCTGGCTGTGCAGCTGTTCTGTGTGCATGGGGGTTTAAGTGCCTACAGCTTGAGTAGGGAGCATGGGTTACAGAAGCCTGCATGAATTTGGTGCTAGTAGCTGGAATTGGTGAGGATCAAAGTGCCAGCAACTGGTATCAGACCATGAATCTCAGGGTCCTGAATGTCTTGGGTGCTAGCAACTGGAGTGAGTGAGAGTATGTATGTCAGTATATGATCACTACTCAATATTAAGCCAGACTAGCCAGCAAACAGGTTAAGTGATTTGGGAACCGGGTGTGTGTAGTCTGTTAGTGAGACAACTGGAGAAGTTGACTATCGGAAGGACCAGAGGAACAGCGCAACTGCTGGAGAGACTGTAAGCTGTGGGGTTGAGGGAGACCCACTTGTCTGTGTGTGTTTCCCTGTGCAGGAAACAGACAGCTGGAGAAAGCAAGGATCCTGAGAGTCTCGTCACAGTGAATGGAGGGGCCCACAGTGTATATGCACGTGTGTATGCTAGTGTGTGCAAGGAGATCTGTACCAGCTGCTGTAGTGGAGCTGTGGGCCTTGGGGTTCTGGCATGTCAAGGTGGCAGCAGCTGGGGAGACTGAGGGTCTAAGCCCAGCCCTGCCAAGCCCACTGCTAAACCACGTCCCCAAGTGCTACTTTTAGACGTCTTTTAAATATCTCCAGGGATGGTGACTCAACCACTTCCCTGGGCAGCCTGTTCCAATGCTTGACAACCCTTTTGGTGAAGAAGTTTTTCCTAATATCCAATCTAAACCTCCCCTGGTGCAACTTGAGGCCATTTCCTCTTGTCTTATCTCTTGTTACTTGGGAGAAGAGACCGTCCCCCACCTCGCTACAACCTCCTTTCAGGGAGTTGTAGAGAGTGATAAGGCCTCCTTTTCAGCCTCCTTTTCTCCAGACTGAACAACCCCAGTTCCCTCAGTTCACAAGATATCCTCTCTAGACCCTTCACTAGCTTTGTTGCCCTTCTCTGGACACACCCCAGCACCTCAATGTCTTTCTTGTTGTGAGGGGCCCAAAATTGAACACAGTACTTGAGGAGCAGCCTCACCAGTGCTGAGTATAGGGGGACAATCACTTCCCCTAGGGGGACAATCACTTCCCCTAGGGGGACAATCACTTCCCTAGTCCTGCTGGCCACACTGTTTCTGACACGAAGCCAGGATGCTGTTGGCCGCCTTGGCCACCTGGGCACAATGCTGGCTCATATTCTGCTGGCTGTCAACCAACGAGCTCAAGGTCCTTTTCTGCCAGGCAGCTTTCCAACCACTCTTCCCCAAGCCTGTAGTGTTGAGTGGGGTTGTTGTGACCCAAGTGCAGGACCCGGCACTGAGCCTTGTGGAACCTCGTACAGTTGGTCTCGGCCCACTGATCCACTTGTCCAGATCCCTCTGTAGAGCCTTCCTACCCTCAAGCAGATCAACATTCCCAATGAACTTGGTGTTGTCTGAGGACTTACTGAAGGTGCGTTTGATTCCCTTGTCTAGAACACTGGTAAAAATATCAAACAGAACTGGCCCTAGTACTGAGCTCTGGGGAACTCCACCCGTGACTGGCTGCCAAGTGGATTTAACTCCACTCACCACCACTCTTTGGGCTGGGCCATTCATCCAGTTTTTTTACTCAGCAAAGAGTAAGCCCGTCCAGGCCATGAGCAGCCATTTTCTCCAGGGGAATGCTGTGAGAAACAGTGTCAAAAGCTTTACTAAAGTCCAGGTAGACAACATCTGCAGCCTCTCTCTCATCAACTGAGTGGGTCACCTTGTCATTGAATGAGATCGGGTTAGTCAAGCAGGACCTGCTTCTCATAAACCCATGCTGACTGAGCCTGATCACCTGGTTGTCCTATATGTGCTTCATAACCCTCCCTGGCACCGAGGTCAGGCTAACAGGCCCGTAGTTCCCTGGATCCTCTTTCTGGCCCTTCTTGTAGATGGGCAACACATTTGTTAACTTCCAGTCAACTGTCACCCCTCCAGTTAAGCAGGACTGCTGATAAATGATTGAAAGTGGCTTGCTGAGATCTTCTGACAGGTCCCTCAGTACCCTTGGATGGATGTCATCCAGCCCTATAGACTTGTGTGTGTCTAAGTGGTGTAGCAGGTCACTAATCATCTCCCGTTAGATTACTGGGACTTCATTCTGCTCCCGACCTTGTCTTCCAGCTCAGGGGACTGGGGATCTGGGGAACAACTGGTCCTACTACTAAAGACTGAGACAAAGTCATTAGCTAGTTATTTATTAGTCCAGAAGATAGACTGTGCCCCATCTCTTATCATCCCAGGTCTGTTCTTCTCTACGCCAAATTCTGCCTCTCTACTTCTCAAGACCTCAGCTGTTTTACCAGGCCTGTAGTTCTCTACTCTACATCATTGTGTTAGAATTGTAAATATTATACCTAGAATAACTGCTTGCTAATACTACCTATATAAAACCAATGTTGTACCACACAAGTATAAATAAGTAAATTATATTAGCCATAGGTACCTGATAATAAATTGCTCTCACAGCTAAACCAAGTGAAACAAAGCTGCAGGAAGGCCATGAAAAACTCAGAGCAGGTCTGGCAAGCCTTAGTCCTGAGGCCTTCTAAACTCAGTACAGAGCCTATAGCACTACCCTATGACACAACTACGCAGTCACATCAGAAGCAGGAATATGAGTGCATTTAAATCTATATGCTAACGTACATGAAGACAGCTGGGAGGCGAGGGAGAACGTGTTTCTCAGAATTCATGAAGTCTTCATTAAATTAATGAAGTTCAAAAAAGCCAAGTGCAAGGCCTTACACCTGGGTTGGGGCAATCCCCAGTATCAATACAGACTAGGAGCTGAATGGATTGAGAGGAGGCATGAGGGAAATGACTTGGGGATACTGGTAAACGAATTATACAGGAGCCAGCAATGTGTGTTCACGGCCCAGAAAGTCAACCGTATCCCGGGCTGCATCAAGAGCAGCGTGGCCAGCAGGTTGAGGAAGATGATTCTCATCCTATACTCCACTCAGGTGAGACCCCACCCAGAGTGCTGTGTCCACCCAGAGCTCTGGGATCCCCAGTACAAGAAACGCATGGACTTCTTAGTGCTGGTCCAAAGGAGGCCATGGAAACGGTCAGGATGGGAACACCTCCCCTGTGAACGGCTGTGAGAAGTGGGGCCGTTTAGCCCAGAGGAGGCTCCAGAGACCTTACTGCAGCCTTTCAGTATATAAAGGGTGCTTAGAATAAAGATGGAGGAAGACATTTTACCAATGTCTGTAGTGACAGGACAAGGGACAACAGTTTTAAACTGAACGAGGGTAGGTTTAGATTGGACATCTCTAGAAGCGTTCAAGGTCCGATTACTTTGAACAACCTGATCTAGTGAGATGTCCCTGCCCAGGGCAACGGGGTTGAACTAGATGTTCCTTAAAGGTCCCTTCCAACACAAACCACTCTGGGACTTTGCAGCACTTACGTCGCTGCCCAGCAGCGTGGCAACCCCGATCCAACCGCGCGTACGGACGCACCGCCACCGTCTCACCCACACGGAAATTATTTCTCAGACAGCCTTCGCTGATTGGTTGCTTCCTTGTTATTGGGCGGGTCCCCGAGCCCTACTCGGGATTGGTGTTTTTGTGCCATGTTGCAGGATGAGCATGGCGCCGAGGCGGCTGCTTCGTTGCAATTAGCTGACGATCACGTCTATCTTTGCGTCTCCGTAGATGATTGGCCGTTCTTCCGCTAGCAGGCGGGCTCGCACGGGAGCCGGAAGCCGCGGCGGCGTGTTCCGGTGCTGAGGTGGCTGGGGGCGGGATTGGTTTTCCAGCAGTGGAGCCGCTGCTGGGGTCTGCGCGTGTGGGCCGTCGGCAGGTCAGTGCTTCTCCACTTCTCGGTGTTGTTTTTCTGCTGTGTGCGGTCCGCAGGGTCGGCGCAGTCGCCTGGATCTCGGCGATGGTCCCGACCCGGCTCCTTCCGCCGTGCAGCTCTGCGATACCGCTGCCACCGTCAGTGGGAGCGGCCCTGCTGCCCGGCAGGCCCAAGGAACCGGGGCGGGTTCGCAGCTTCTTGGGGTCCAGGGCAGTGAGGAACAGCGGGGCGGGCTGGACTGGCGACAGTCCTCTCTCTCCCGGGCTCCGTGGTGCTGCCAGGAACCACCACGCCGGTGTCTGTGCTGCGACCGTGCCGCCTTTCGCCGGCGGTCTGGCCGCGGTGCCTAGATGTCCTCGGCAGCTGAGCCCGTTCTGGGAAGGTTTCTTCCCTGTGAGGCCCGCCGGAGGCGTTGCAGTCACCAAAGCTCTCATCGGTAAATCCGTGGGACTGGCGGGGCAAGCGCGCATTCCTGTAGCTGTATTAGTGTTGTCTTCCCCGTTCCTTGGTGGTTGTTGCTAGCTCCTGAGGCCTGGGATTGCAGGTGCCAGCAGCAATCAAGATCTGTTACTCTCCTTTGATCCTTATCCCTTTCAGAGTCCCTCTGCACAGCCTGAGAAGTTTGGTTCGGGGCTTGCGTACAGCAGCAATGCCTTCAATGCCTGGTTTCCGTTAAAGGAAGGGAAATGCAAAGAATTAAACTTATGTATAATAAACTTAGGATAAATTAGGGGAAAACACTGTTAAGTCTTTCTTTCCTTTGGCTGATACCTAGAGATAGAAATGCATGGGTTTATGCACTGCTTATTACTTGTATGCAGACTGTCCTATGACTAGTAATGGACTTAGGCTGTTTGGGTTAGTAAGGGAAATATATAGGAGTGTAAAGGAGCCTCTTCTAGTAAACCACCGTTAGTCCTTGTGTTCAAAGTAAAGTCTCATGAGCAAAAGTTCATTAGTCATAGGAATGCTGAGCAAAACATTATTTTCAACTACAGCCAGAACACAGACTATACTGACTTACATCATAAACACAGTGCAGGTCTTTTGTGTTCTGCTATTAATTAAAAAAATGGAAATCCATACCAAAGTCGGTATGATTCTGGAAGAATCATAGTCTTGCCTCTCTGAGAGCTGTACTGTTTACTTTATTTGGGTGAGGCAGTGGAACACAGAATAACCTCTGTCCTTTTGTGTTTGTCCACTTCTGTTTATGTGGAAATTGGCCAGCATTGTATAATGCTTTCCTGCTATAAACTCAGAAGTGAGTAGGAAGTACAAGCACCAAGGTATTCCTGCAACAAGTCCTTCAGACTAATGCATAAGACAGCTACTACCTTGTGTGTGGACTATTGGCTTTGAGACAGTATTTAAAACTTATGCTTGTTTGTGGATTTGTTCTCAGGGAAGGCTTAAAGAAGACTGAGCCAGGCTCTTTACAGGGGTGTACACTGACAGGATGAGAGGCATTGAGCACAAACTGAAACACAGGAGATTCCCTCTGAACATCAAGAAACACTTTTTTTTAGTGTGTGGGTTACTGAGCACTGGCACAGGTTGCCCAGAGAGGTTGCAGAGCCTCTGTCCTTGGGGATATTCCAAAGCTATCAGGACATGGTCCTGGGTAACTGGCTGTAGGTGGCCCTGTTTGAGCAGGGAGGTTGGACCAGATGACCTCCAGAGGTTTCTTCTAACCTCTTCACTTCTCTGATAAGGTCCTCCCTGAGCCTTCTTTTTGTTGTCCTTCACTGAATTTGCTTTGACAAGTTCCCACCTCTCTTGTTCTGGGGAGCCCAGAACTGGACACAGGACTCCAGATGTGACCTCATCAGTGCTGAATAGAGAGGAAGGATCACCTTCCTCCTGGCAGCGCTCCTAATGCAGCCCAGCATGCTGTTTGCCTTTGCCATTGATGGCTTATGGTCAGCTTGTTGTCCACCATGATCCCCATGTTCTTCTCTGCAGAGATGCTTTCCAGCTAGTCTGTCTCCATCATGTACTGGTACATGGGGTTATACTTTTCCAGGTGCAGGAATTTGCATTTCTCCTTGTTGAACATCATGAGGTTCCTGTTGGCCCATCTCCCCAGCCTGTATAGGTCCCTCTGCATGGAAGCACACCCATTTGTGGGGTATCAGCCGCTCCTTCCAGTCTTGTGTCGGCTATGGAGTTGTTGAGGATGCATTCTGCAATGATATCTGCACTTCTGGGTACATCCTGTCAGGCCCCTGGACTTGTGTACGACCGGTTTGTGCTCCCTAGCCTGGTCCTCTTCCTCTTCTTTGCTCCAGACTTTTCATCAGGTGTTGGTGGACTTTGATTCCCAAAGCCTGGTCTTGCCACTAAAAACTGAGGGAAAGAAGACAGTGAGTACGTCAGCCTTTTCTGTGATCGGGGCCCCTGCCACATTTAGCAGTGGGCCCATATTTTCCCTGAGCTTCCTTTTGCTGTTTATATAATTGTAGAAACAATTTTTATTCCCCTTCACATCCCTTGCCATATTCAGCTCACCTGAGAATATAATTTAAAAGTGAGTTCAAAAGTCATGAAACTATAAGACTGTAGTTGAAGTTATTAGAGTCCATGACTGTGCAATTAGGTGCAGACAGGCCTTAGTTCCTCTGTTTGCATATTGAAGGGGCCAACTGTGAGCCAAGGCCAGCAAGGCATATTAGCTTGAGTTTGGTATCAGGTTAATGTAGCTAGCCTGGACAAAGACCAGGGAATCTTTTTTCAACATACTTCATGTACATGTGCTTGAAATTGTAATGCCTGTATTATGCAGATATGTGCTGAGCCCCATACATATTTCTGGTTACAGTGGGTGCCTACAGATCCCTAGATTCTAGTTTTTTCCCTATTTCTAATACCACTTCTAATAATTCTAATCTATTGGTTCTATCAGTCCTAAATCATGTTATCTTCTATTACCTCATGTCACATCTCAACCACGTATTGTGTATTTGTGACTTTAAGAAGATATACCGAGCTTCCTAATGCTCAATTGGAAGATCAGATCCATCCTCTTCAAATAATGCTGACAGTCAGAAAGGCATTGTTGCATTTGAATGACTGCTTTCTAAAATGTGCTTTTACCACTGCTAAAACAGCAGGTTCTATTCCTCATTGGGGTATCCTTCTCGAGCATTTTATTCTGCAGGCTAAAGAGACTAAGCTCATGTCGTACAGCATAAGAAACCAGGGCATGTCTCTGCAAGAACAGGAGAAATCCAGTTTCCTAAACAGGGAAGACTTTTTTTGCTTCTGATGTATATTGCAAATGACTGACTGTAATAATCCCAAAGTATACTGTGTAGGATGAAGAATGGGTTTATTTCTTTACTGTTGGATAAATTATTTTCATGTTTTTTTTTTTTTTTTTTTCCTCTCCATTAAGAGTCATGGTTCATGCAAACTGTCCATACCTGAGAGATAAAAAAAATGGTGTGAAAGACCTGTGTATGACTGCTCTGCCTTGGAAACCTCTTTACTACTGAATAAGCAGACCTATGAGCTACTTGGTGCATAAAAGAGGTTGGTGCTCACATGTTCTTTTCTGTTGTTGATACTCTAATGTACCTTGTGACATTTTTCTACTTCTGCAAAATTAGGTGGTTAGAGGGTTTGACTGCTGCAGAAAAATAATGCATGACTGTTCATTCCATTGTCAATATTTCCACGCTTAAGTGGCAATCTAAGAGCAGAGATTTGCTTACTAAGATGAAGGAGGTCAGGAATTAGTGTATCATTGTAGCCAGCATTAGAAGCCTACTTCTAGCTAAACAGGGACATCTTGTCATATTAAAAGATGCCATTTGATGGAGATTAATTATTGTGATGTAAACTTGATCTTATGGCTAATGTGAGTTTGCCTAGTTTCAGTTTGCACTATTAGAGCTTCTTTTACCTTTTTACAATTTTATTTGCCATTTACAGGCATGGACTTACAGTTGGGACAGATATGTAGCTTTTCTGTTGAGAAATACATCAAGTGTCACGTGATCTTTCTTCACAGAATACTCAAATGATTTAGGTCTTAAGGGATCTTGGGACTTAATTTGATCAAGCCCTCTGCTTTTAGCATGGCTAACTTCAAAGTTAGATCAGGTTGCTATGAGCCTATTCCAATATTTTTTATCATCTTCCTTGTGCATTTTTTTTTTTTTCTGATTGAGATCTTTTAGGCTGCAGCTTGTGTCCACTGCCTCATGTCCATCTGCTGTGCACTTCCTAAGAAGTGTCTGGCTACCAAATAGACAATTATAGGGAAGACAGTAATTATATCCCCCTTGTTAACAGCCCTTCTCAAGACTGAACAATCCTAGCATTCCTAGCCTCTCTGTATGTCTTGTAATCTAACCCCAAATCATCCTGGGGGCTTTCTGCTGTACTCGCTTCAGTTTGTCCCTGTAATTTTTGTGTATCAGTAAGCTTCAAAGTGGACACTGAGCTTCCTATGTAGTCTTAAAAATGCTGAATAGAAAGGAATAATTGCTTCCCTCAACCCGCTGACTACAGGTTGGTCTTACTAATGCAACTCGGTATATATTTGACCATCTCTTCTGTGAAAGTGGATTTCTGATTTAAGTTGAGCTTATCCACCAGCATCCCTAGGTTGTCTCCTGCAACACAGTTTTACAGCCGTTTGGTCCCCAGCCTGTAGTAGTGCATATGTTTGTTCCACCTCAGGTGTAGGGCTCTGTTTTTGTCTTTTTCTGAACTTCATGATGTTTCTATCCATCTGTTTCTCTATCCTGTTGAGGTTCATCTGGTTGGCAGCTCTATACTTTTGCTTATCAGCTGCTCATTAGAATTTGGTGAACTTACTGAGGTGGATTGCAACCCTTTGTCTGGGTTAATAATGGAGAGCTTAATCTGCCGCTCTCCCCAAAATGGCAAATTATGTATTGCTGGCTGGTACTGCTCCATTTTTCTGGTTCTTCACCTCCACTTGCTGGATCAGTTTGGCTCCTGAATTTCAAGGAAAGGAAAGAAGGTAGGCTAAGCAGCAACCAGGGGATACATGCCCTCTCCAGACTATTCCCTTATGTCAAGGTCCTGTCCTGTCACATATGTGACATGCAGAGGTCTCCTCATCTCTCTAATGTGACACACTTGTATCTACTTAGCAAACATCAGGGCTGAATTCACCATTCACATTACTTATTAACAGAAATTTTCTTTTATGTATTTAGAGGCCATGTACATGATCTTTCTTTATTTCTGAGGTTTTACTTTGTCTTTTCTCTCTTGGCAGAGGAGATGTATTCCTTGTAAGCCTGGTCACTTCTGCAGCGTTAGAGATCAGTATGAAGGGATGCTTACTCTCCTTAGCAGTTTTGACTCTGTAGCTGTATAACAAGTTATAATAACAAATAACAAAGAGTATTCTGACTCTTTGTTTTGTTTTAGGCTGAAGATGCTGAGCCGTTTGTCAGGTTTAGCAAGTACTGTTTTACAAGAGCTGTCAGGTGGTGATGGAGATGCAGTTAGTGAATCCTCTATTGCTGTAAGTATAGTGTTATCTGAAGACTTTTGAATTTCATAGAGAGTTATTTTGGGGAGTGTGATTCATTTGACTGCAGTGAGAGCTGTTTCCTCTTCCTTCACTGCTGAGAAGTAGACTAAGCTGTCATTCTACTCTGCTTCTATATTCCTGACCTCTGTGTTAGCACTTTTGTTGTACAGAACATAATCTCTTCAGTTTCCACGTCTCAAGGTGATCATAGAAAACAAACTAGAATTAGGGTGAAGAAAGACTTTTAAGGATACTAATGATTCTGTGTAGCAAAAGGGGGAGCTCTGCATGATTGGGTGACAGTGGGAGGCTTGATCTGTGTGTTGCCCTTTGGTATTTGAGACAGTGGATAGTGTGTGAGTGGTAGAGTCTCTCCACTACCACTCATTTCAGATTTGCTCATGTTGTCTTCAGCAAAGGTGTTCTTTTTTGTGTATTGGCTCATGGGTATCCTAAGCTTTCCTCTTGGTTTCACCTAATTTTGTATAGTTCTATGGGCTACATGAACTGTTTGCAAGCATCAGAGCGCAGCATTTAGGAGTGAAGCTGAAATTATCATTTGAATGCTATGCTGCAGTGTGTTCAGAATTTTTTCCTCCAGAGCAGTTGTTTCGCTGTTTCAGGTACAAGCTTTAGAGCCAGAAGCAGAAAGCATGGAGGAGGCACCTGAGGAACTATTGGAACGCCTAGCCCAAACAGAAGAACTAGTGGTACAGCTGAAGGATTTGATCCGAGAAAAGGATGCCCTGCTCCAGCAAAAAGAAACTGTACTCAAGGTATAATTTCTTTCACTCAGGACCTGGAAGTGAGAATAAAATGCGGCTTCAGCTTTCTGTGCAAGCCAGTCTCTGGTTTCTTTTGAACATTTGAGACATCTGCACTACTCAATGCATCAATTCCAGAGAATTATTGGAATCCAAAGAACGGACAGTAACCCAAGAGATGTGGGATAGCTTCTGGTCATTTTGCTTAGGATTGATTCCTTTAGTAGATAAATTACATCCAAGTTATGTAGCGTTTTGTCTCAGAGCTCCTCAAGGCCCATGCAGGATCCTAATGGCTCTAATAAATACTAATATTTTCTGTGTGATGTTTTTCTTTCCCCACTTCAGAGTGTTTGAGACAGAGTAGGCTGTGCTGCCGTCACCCAGAAGTCCAGTGGTTTTATGGCATGTAACCAAGGATACATATCTCATACCCTTAAGTGTGACACGAGAGAAAGTGCAGTTACTTGAGACAGTGTTGAGGAACTGTGTATAGTAGAAGAAGTCAAAGTGAGTTTGTACTAACTGCTAGGAGAAGTCCCTTGAGTGATCTATATCCCTTGAAGAGAAAGTACTAGAGCAGAAGCTAACTGTTTTGCTGTGTATAGTGTTTCAGAGCAAATTTGTTTCCTCAGTGTGTTTTAATTAGCACTGTTACCGGGGTAGCAGGTTTGGACAAAGAATGTCAGACTGACAAATTATATAACTTTTCCAAGTGGTGCTTTCAGGGTCATAGCACTGGAATTTTAAGTGCAGTCAGTTTGTATCCTTCTTTTACAGGAAGAGCGAGAGGCTGCAGATGCTAAGCTGATGAAGCTTAAACTTCAGGCCAAAGCCAAGCTGGCCTCTCTGAACAAACGCATTGAGGAGCTGACAGAGAAAGGATCGCCACTGCCTGCACAGACCTTATCAGAAGAGCAAGTGTGTCCCAAGGTTGGGAGAACAGGGCTACTTAAAAGATGTTATCCTCTACTGATAATCTGACGCCACTCAATATTTCAGGTCCCAGTGAGCTAGCAGGTCCTTACCTCTCTTGTTAGCAGGACATTCGTAGGTCCAGCAAGGATGTCTATGCTGTAGGAAGCCAATTTGTTCAGCTTCCTTGTACTGCAGATGCACTTTGAGTGCAGAACTTCATCTCCTCAAGGGTATGGGCCAGTTTTACTTTGCATACCTTCAGTAATCTGTTGTAGCTAAGTTCTTTCCTGCAGAAATACACGTCTATCTGGGTTGTAAATTTCAAAAAGTTATCTGTTATATGAGTAAAGCAAAGGAGAGGCAAGGTTGTGTGAAATACAAGAAGAAGGAGGTAAGGAGATCGTTAAAACTGAAAGGCAGTAACTTCAATGTAAATTTTTTTTTTTTTTTTTTCCCCAGCCACGTAGCCTCTTGTGCCAGCACAAAGCTTTATGGTTAACAAGCTATAATTGTGTAAAGCTAGGTAAAAAGTTAGGGGAAAGTGTCCCGTACCAAGACACTAAAGAAGCTATTAGCTGCTACCTATAAACTCCCATTTGAGCTGGTAATTTTTGAAAAATTAAAATTGCTCTGCTGACCACATACTTTTCTTTAAAAGTAGTAATATTAGGCAAAAGAAATGTGATAGAAGTCCAAACAGATTGCAGGACATCAGATGATGTTCATTAAGCCAGAGAAGATAAGGGTTATTTGAAACACTGCAGAAAAACAAAGATCATAGGAAACGTTAAAGGGTGAGTGTGAGAGGTGGCTATTAATGGAATAAAGATTGGTTCCGTGACTTGTGATTACTATTTTTGATTGGAATAATAAAATCATAGAAATGTGCTACTGTAATTCACTTTACAATACAATGTTGAGAATCTTTCTCAATGCAAAGAAGCATTTGATTTTCATATGGAAAGAATTGGATGATTTTGAGGATTGACATAATATGAAAATAAAGCAAAACTTAACAAGTGCGAGATCAAGCACTTGTGGTATCCTGCCATTCTATACTGCAAGGCCATGAAAAAAATCACCCGTCTGTAGAAGACAGTGAAGGCTCTAGAATCTGTTTGGCTATGTCACTTCAAATTGCTGTCCTGCTGCTGAGGCTTTTTTTAGCTTACTCTTATGTAGCATGTGTAGACCTGTGTGCTGTTACTTTCATTTGTGTAGACTTGCTATTATGGACTGAGTGTTCTTGCTTCAAAATTCAAATTTATCTGTTAAAGAAGGCAAAAATGAGAGAAAGATTATTATCAGTTGATCAGTGTGATGTAGAGTTTAAAACGAGGCCTGCTCTTTTTTTATATAAGGCAAACAGTTATCCTTCCAGCTATTGTACTGAGTGGCAAGGCCCCATGTGGAGTGTTGTCATGTTCTGTTTACTTGGAATTAGGAAGGGTAAATTCTGAGAGCAGCAAAAGACTTTTCATTCTCCCATTGTCTTAGTAGCTGCTGTTACTAGACACTCAAAATAGCTTGGCTATTTAGTCAACCAAAGGCAGAGAGGAAATGTCATTTCTTTCTAGAGTTGTATGAGGAAGGTAAGCACCAAGAAAGTGGGAGAACTGTTAAAGTGAAAGGACAATACTGAAAGGTGAATGGATGGTTATAAATTAGCCATTAAGAAAAATGGCCTTCTAATTAGAGGAATGAAGTCTTGCTACAGTCTCCAGTGAAAAAGATGTGGACCAGAGCCTTATTTGTTTTAGGTTAGGACACCATTTCAGAGAAATTATGTTAGGGCACCTACCTGCGGTATTATGTAGTTGACCCACAAGGCACTTTCTAGATACTTTCTTGTAAGGTTGGACCTACTGAGAAGCTACAGATTCTTTTATTTATAATTATTTCCCCGAGTAGATGCTGTCTTGAATAATGGTGATATTTCTTAGATAGATACCTGTCATTTGAAGATGAAAAATTCAGGTTAGGGTCGCATATCATGCTGAGATATTGAACATTAGTGGTTCCTTTTGAAAATCATGAGGGATAAGTATAGCAAAGGGCTTTTTTTTCCTCTCCATGTTGGGATCCTCATGGTAAGGGTGTATTTTAAAAATCTAGTTGCCACTATTACTTTCTGGGTTTTTAACAAGAGTGCATCATTTTCAGGCGAATCAAAATATCAATATATCTTTCTATTAAGTAGTTGGTATTTGTATACAGAACAATTGAATCTCCTCTTAAACTTTGAAAGGGGGTAAACACAAATTTTGTTCAGATATAAGAATTTATACATTTCAGAAAAACATGATATTTGAAAGCTTGAGCTCTGGGAGCTTTATGGCTGTGCTGCTGTCCTTAATTGTGGTACTTCATGTAGTGTCCAGTATGCAGGGACTTTGTCAGAAGCTTTTCCAAATCCAACTATAAATATGAATCCTGAAAGCTAATCCCAAGTAAGCAAACTAATCCACCCATGTTTCTCCCCTAGAAACTGCTTTGCCTCAGCATTGTAAATTATGTATATCCCTGTCTCCTTAAAGCTTCCTGCACTTCTGTTGTTTCTTTTTTTACCCTGGTCTAAGCTTAAGTGCAATTAAAGCTTTCCTTCTCTGTCTATTCTGTCTGCTTCCAAAGACCTTCTCTGTAGGTGACACATCTTTTGAGGAACAGTAGCTTCTTACTTATACTTACTCCACTGACCTGTAAGTCCTTCTTTAAATTTATAATTTTTTCAGAATGGGTTTAAAGGACATAAATACTCTGTAGACTCCATATGCTGTTGGTGATCTTTGATCCAATACCTGTAACAAGGAGAGGGAGAGAGATACATTCTGTATATATTCAGTCAAAAATGCCCAGCACTAAGTGCTTGAAGTTGGGAGTGCTGAGACGATAACAATATGAGGATGTTTTTCCTGCTTCTCAGTGACAGTGTTCATATGCTGGACCTAATACCTTACTCTGTGTTAAGTAGGTGTATAACCGTGGTACTGGAGAATTGCCTGCCATACAGATGATCTTTGAGAGACAAAGACTGCAGGTGTAGTATGCTAGTATGTCTAAATAGACATAGCCTGAGGACATTTTATGTGAAATGTTGTCCGAATTTAAATTTCATGGTCGTAAACAGAGGATTTTAGTGCCTCAGAGTGGAGTAGAACTGATGATTGTTTACATGTTCCCTTAGCTTATTTCAAACAGCTTCACTGCTATCAATCCCTTTAGTCTAAAGAGAATTCCCATGGGCATTTTCTGTAATCTAGAATGTTTAATGTCTGCCCCTTTGTCAAGTGGAGAATATTCTTCTATTTCTAATTTAGAAATGTTTCATTTCTGGTCTTAGATAAATATATTAAATTTAAAAGCCTCACAAATCAAAGTGGTCACATCGTAGTATGTGTATTATAGCTTATTTAACAGTATGTTTCACCTTAGTTTATATGGTAAGTGTTCATGGATAATTAGCCATTCCAAACTGATTTGACACTTCCTAATTAAGGACATCTTGCGAATATCTAGACAGAAATAGGGAAAATAGTTACTGCATAAGAGCACAGTACCTTTCTAATTATTATTTTTTTTAATTGACCAGTAATAATGATCAATTTACTTTCTTCTGTTTCTTTTCTTCCCACTTCTTTCCTCTTGCAGTGTCAGAATAACAAAAATACGAGTGAAGGGCATAGAGAGGAAGCTGAAGCACTAAAAGAGCAGCTTAGGGAGCAAGAGGAGACTGTTCAGGATCTGAAGGAACAGCTGGCTGTAGCCAAAGTGACTCTGAAAGATGCTGAAATCAAATATGCAACACAGGTACATAAAATTTTTTCTATTCATCAGTCTGTGTGTGTGTCTGTTTCCCACCCCACCACTTACACTAGCATGATAGAATAGAATAGTTCAGCTGGAAGGCACCTACAGTGATCATCTAGTCCAACTGCCTGACCACTTGAGGGCTGACCAGAAGTTAAAGCATATTATTAAGAGCATTGTCCGAATGCCTCTTAGACACTGACAAACTTGGGCCATTGATCACCTCTCCAGGAAGCCTGTTCTTGGTATGTGACCACCCACTTGGTAAAGAAATGTTTCCTAATGTCAAGTCTGAACCTCCCCTGATGCAACTTTGAACCATTCTCATGCATCTCGTCACTGGAGAATTGAAGAGAGACAGCTGTTCCCGAGGACATGTTGCTGCTAGGGAATATGGCTAAATCCTGCAGCCTGCCAGGCAAGGTTGCCAAAGCTCCATGCCCCCTAGTCTAGCCAATAGTATGGCTGAGAATGTGTTCCTAGCAGGTGTGCATGTACAACTCCTGTAAACGTATATAGGTGGCCAGCCACATAGATAACAGACAGAAGCACCCAGTACTCACAGAAGCACAAACAGTGGCAACAACAGCCTCACCCTGTTCCCTCAATGGCAGCTCAGCTGAAATAACAGGAAGAATATATACAGATGTACATTGTGGATCTTGCCAACAGATGTGCTTAGACACTCAGTCTGCCCAGTAACTGACCCCTGGATTCAGGTCTCCCCAGTTGCTGGCATGTGGACATGCAAAGTCTCAGGGCCCACAGTTCCACTCCAGCTGCTGGTACAGACTTATCACTCATACACACATGTGCACAGAGCTGGCTGGAACTCCCCAGGTCACTCCAATAGCCAACCCCGCTGTGCTGGCTTGCTTTTAGAAAAATGTGTGCATTGGTGCACGCATGCATGCATACACCTCAACCACTACCACACCTGACCAGAGCTCCCCTGTCCCCTTCAGTAGCCAGCCTCCTGTAGTCTTATCCTTAGAGATACATAGACACACACACACACACACACACACACACCCCCGACTGGTATTCTCCTTGTCCCTCTGGTAGCCAACCTCACTCTGTTCTCACTCTTAGAGACACGCAGGCATGCATATGCACACAGCTGACCAGAACTCTCCTGGTCTCTCTAGTAGCCGGCTCACTTAGAGGTTCACGTATACACAAAAGCAAGTCTCGTCCTTAGAGACCCCAAAGACCCTGTGGTTTCTCGCAGCTGGCCAGAACTCCCCTGGTCCATCCAGTAGCCAAGTCTGCCTGTGGTCTTACCCTTTGGCACCATCCCCCCTTTATCCTGGCTCCCAGGCTACTTTATCTACTTGCCAGCTAGTCCAGCTTGATACTTCCTAGTAATCATGCATTCACTTGCACACTCACAGGTGTTCAGTTTCTGGCACCGTGTACACACAGGCCCTCTGACCCGTGGTCCCACTGCAGTTGCTGGCACTTACGTTCACTTGCTCTAATCTCTTCAGTTGTTGGCACAGTGGACACACAGGCCCTTTGACCCACAGTTTGATTCTGGTTACTGGCACTCAGACCCTCCATACACACACAAACGTACACCAAAGAGAGACCCTTTCCCACAATGAAAGAGTTAGAAGTGGTGTTTAGTGAGAAGACGAGACAGACTACCAACCAGGTGCAGGGCATGGCCAGACAAGCATATTGAGTGGTCACTGTTTATACCGCTGGCCCTTTTTAATTCCTTTTCCCTGTATTTTTTAATTTTTGTGGCTCCCCAAATCACCTAGATCCATCCATTTCCCTGCCTTTGGTTCTTGCTCTAAACATTCCATAAATCTTTGCAATTCCAAAATGCCCTTCACCTGTGTCCCATGATACATTCTGTACCCCTAGGCAGTAACTTGATGCAAAAGGCGCTCAACATTTACGTCATCTTAATGGGTTTCACACTTGGACGATGGGACTGATGGTTCTCTGAGGAGGAGGGGGAACATTCCCTGCAAGGGCCTGGACAGGGCGGGCCCTTCCTCCAGAGTCAGAATTCGCGTTCTTCCCTGCCTGTCATTGCTGTTCTGTGATAGGCTTTGGAGTATATGGGACAGAGTATTCTTTCACCTCCCAGACCTGCCATTGCCTGTGGTCTACTTGTGGATGTGCAGAGCAGCTTTTTATCATGCACTGTAACAGCTGTTATGTTACATTGTATTTATTTATGGAAAGCTTTCTGTTAATACTCCGAATTACAGATTTAGCTTTTGATCTGTGAATTAGGCTGCATCCTACGCAAATAAAAACCCAGAATTTTTATGAACTCGTAATTATATACTAATCATATCTATTAGCATTCTGCATATCTGTAGATTAAATTCTATGGGGTTTGCTTTCTGGGATCTGAAATAATATCAGTTAATATATATGTATTAGTAGGATAAAGATGCTATTTGACTGAGGTGACATATAGGATTGTTAAGCTGAAGACCTCATCACACATACAATATGCTGGTGCATATTGAAAGCAAGCCTGTATGTCTGTTAAGCTCATAACCTTGTTTTGTTGTTCTGATTTTGGGTTTGGTTTTTTTTTTTTTATTATTATTTTGTGGTTTATGCTTTCAGCTGAGCTCCTTGCAAGGAGTGGTTCAGGAGAAGGAAGCTCTCCTGGAAGAGCAGGTTCACCAGCATCAAGCTGAATTGCTCAAGATAGCGGCCCGGTCAGTTCTGGAAGTAGAAATGCAGCAGGTATATTTGATATAATAATCTTACTATGGGAGGACACAGGAAAATAAATTTTACCAGTCTGAAGACACCCTGAGAGAGCAGTTCTCATCAAAGTAACTCAGGAGTGAGAAGAGATACGGTTTGATTGTTTGGGATTTTTTGGGATGCTAGTTTTGACTTTCAGAGTCCTAGCTTCAGTCTGCTGATTTGCTATCAATTGAAAAGAAAGAACAGTTAAAGTATTAAATTATTGTGCTCCAGTTCCCTATTTGTGAAACAATGTTAAGCTCTTTCTACTGCACCAGGACTCCAGAATAAGTGTCAACAAAGATAAAGTTATTCAGGCTATTAAAGTAACTGTGTTATGAAAACTAAGTGTATGGGTCAAACCAGGAAATCTGGCCTTCTTGTGTTAGCCTCCCAGATACTGGTATAGCACTCTGTCTCACAGAACCTGCGTACACTTCAGAGAAAGCTAGAGGAGCAGGAAGCAGCTCTGCTAGGACGAACTCAGGTGGTAGAACTGCTGCAGCAGGAATTACAAACTGCTGAACAACAAAATCAGGTACCTTTTCATGCTTTGCTTATTGCCTTACTCTTATGTGTAAGTGGTGGATGGGGCCTTTGTCAGTAGCTCGGAAGTTACCAGATTATCTTATTTCTGCCACCAGATTTCCAGCATGAAATCAGCTGGAAGGTCTCCCTCAGATCAGGTTTTAGAACTGTGGGTCTGTATTCATGGTTTATAGTAGGTGCAGCCAAACAACAGGGATAGGGATACTGCAGCAACTATCTCTAGTGACCCAAGTTCTGGGCAGGTAGACAGGGACAAAAATCTATCCATATTCCATGCTGCTGGGTGGTACGTTCATGCCTACGAAGAAAGTGACTAACAGTGCTGCTGTAGCTACACTGTTTCTGGACTGCAGTATCCAGGCCAAATCAGAGCACCGACAAATATTCTTTGGTATGTCTTGCTGAGAACGTGGTGATATGATGACACAGCTTCTGGAGTGGTATTGGCTCTCAAACATTTTGGAGCGTGAAAAGAATGAGGTCAAGTCTGTGCATATATGACTATATATACATGTGCCCTTGAGACAGGGTTTAATATGCAGTCTCTTAAAAGGCTTGTTTGCAGATACGGGATGGGTGTATTTTTAATTTTTTTCCAATATCTGAACTTCTGAAAATAATTCTCCATCCCTTTAGAAGAGACTTACACTGTTATATAACAGTCTCATGTTAGCAGGCTGCACAATCTCCAGCCAATCTAGTGCTGAGCCTCGTTTTTATAACTTTTACACGCTTATGCACCACTCTGTTTTCTTTCTCCATGTGCCCCAGCCAGGCACAGTGGTGTGACCTTTTACCACCAGGAAGAGGTGAAGAATTTCAGTGAGCTGACCTGTGATCACTACTGATTACATTGCTCACCAGGGTGTTTCATGGAGTGTCAGCATGGATATCTTCATGGCATGGTTGATGGGTTCCCCTGACACCTCCTCTGTGTCTGTGACTCCCCTAATGCACATTCTATGGTCAGAGGGAGACCTTGGTACACATGTAAGCTTGAGGCCATGTGCTTGAAGCTTCTCTTCCTACCCGTAAAGGGAGCTCCTCATCAACCTCTTCCTATGTTGACCATCCGCAGCTCCAGGAGGAGGAAATTTGATAAAAGGAATTCTGGCAAGTGTAGGGTCTGTTTATGTTCCCTGGTTGTCTCAAATCTCTGGTCAGTGTCAGCCAGCTTTCTGGGATCTTTCGTGAAGCAGTGGGCACTGTGTGGAGCACTCTGTTACCTCCAGTTTCCTATTCCAGCATTTTTGACCCCCTTTCACATATACACTTTTGTTCTGTTTTTTAATTGTACCCTGTACCCTCTTTTGTGGTGGTCCTTCCTCCCCTTTTTGGGAAGCTTTCTTTCCTGTAAATGAGAACTCCTGGCCACTGTTCTATTGTTTCCTTCCTCTACGTTCCCCTGCTCTAAAGTAAGACTTTCTTTAACAAAATTGAGAGTTGTTTCTCCCAGCATTGCTTTCTTGAAATTTGCAAATAGTAGGACCGTTTCTTTTTAACAAATTGAGATTTCCGTCATGTTTATTTACTCCTTTCTGCTACTTAGATATTTGAAAAGGATCTAATGGCAATTTTAAAATATAATTCAGGTGCTTTAATTTGGCAATGTATTGAACTAGTTGAGAGTTAAATTCATTTCCATATCCTTTTACAGTCACTCCGAGATCAGTGCCAGAAGATGGAAATGGATCTAAGCTCTCTGAGGGATGTGCTAGATGCAGAGAGGCAAGAGTCTCAGGATCTCAGAGAGAAGATGGAACTGGAATTAGCTGAGAGGAAGCTGTCCTCCCATCGCTTGCAGGAGGAGGTACAGCGTCTCTCGGAACATCTGGCAGAGGCCAGAAGAACACAAGCTGAATTAGAGGTGAAGTATAAAGACCTGGAGCAGGAACAAAGTCTGGAGGTGGAAGAGAAAAACCTGCAGATCGGTTGTCTGAAGGTGGCTGAGGAAGAGCTGCAGTCTAGCCATGCTGCCCTTGTAGCTGAAAATGATCAGCTGAAGCAGGACATTGACCGGCTGTTGATGTTGTCTGCCGAAAACAGTGCTACAATACAGAAACTACAGGGTGAGCAAGCACAGCAGTTTGGTGAAGCAGGTTCTCAAGAGCCTTAGGATCACTGGGTTGCCTTTATTTGGCTTTGTTTTTATAATAGTTCATAAGAAAGTCTTGGTATAACAATTCCTAATTGCATAGGAACATTGGAGTGGTTGTACTGTATCAAAATAAAGGTCTCTCTAGTGTGATCTCACCTTTCCGTCTTTGGCAGTGACCAAAGACAGTTGCAAAAGGAGGAGCATAAGAGTAGGGCAGCATATATGGCGTTTTCCTTGTCGTCCTGGTTTTGACTGGGATAAAGTTAATTGTCTTCCTAGAAACTGGTACAGTGCTGTGTTTTGGATTTAGGATGAGAGTAATGTTGATAACACACTGATATATTAGTTGTTGCTAAGCAGTGATTATACTAAGTCCAGGACTTCTCATACTGCTCTGCCAGCAGAGGCTGAGAATGCACAAGAAGCTGGACACAGCAAGGACAGCTGACCTTAACAAGGCAAAGGAGTATTCCATACCATATGACATCATGCCCAGTATATAAACCGGGGGGAGTTGTCTGGGGGACACTGTGACTCGGAGATTGACTAGGCAGAGGTCAGCAGGTGGTGAGCAAAATTGTGTTGTGCATCACTTGTTTTGTATATTCTATTATTATCTTCCCTTCCTTTACTGGTGAGTTTTACTTTTTTTTTTTTTTCTGATTCTCTCCCCCATCCCATTGCAGGGTAGGGGCAGAGTAAGCAAGTGGCTGTGTGTTGCTTAATTGCTAGCTGGGGTTAAACCACAACATTTGTGTACTGTCCCAACCTATAATCTTTTGAGGCTTATGGATTTCTTGAGCCAGGTGTATTTTTTATAATTAATTTTAATAACTTGTTGGATTTTGCAAGTTCTTTTTAGATGTACCACGTTCTTCAGAGTCTGAATTCCTATTGAAATTATAAGTAAAACAAACAAGGAAAGCAGACTGTACCCTTTTCTCTGTAGGCTTGTATTGGAACTAATAACACTGATCTTGCCTCAAGCTATTACTTCAGATTGATTTTCTTCCAGCTCCTTTATGGCCCAAAACTGAAGCAGTGAGAGAGAGATAAGGGATCTCGTATACTGTTGTGCATACATGTAAACTGGATGCATTTCAGCAAAAAAGGCAAGAACACACCTTAACTCCCCTTTTTTCCACACTCCATTAGATGAACTTATACAGAAATCTGAAGAATTTGTCCGCTGTCAGAAGGAGCTGAAATCCCAGTCAGTAGTGCAGGCATCTGAACTGAAGAAACAGGTATGATCTTTTCATATGAGTCTCCTAAAATTTTCCCGTATGTTGGGGAACTGAAACTGAATTAAATATTTGGCATTCTTTTTTTATAATATATTGCTTGAGAAAGGCTCTTATGGTTTCTCTCAGCTGAGGGACAGGCATGTTATGACTATGGAAGTGTGGGACGAAATAGGAATCAATTTGAGTCATTTAAAAGTTGCCACTTGATTTGTTAAAAGGTTAACTGAAAGATCAAAGACTAATGTGTTTGTATAAGCTGTATAGGAATTTATCTTTTTCCCTTCCATACTATGTTTAAACAGGATGAAACAACTTCACAGGAAAAAACAATAGATCAGGAAGATCGGAATGGGACTTTACTTCTACCCACAGAAAACTTGGAAAGACAGAAGACTGAAGGTGGTATTATTATCTTAAATATTTTAATATTCTGAAATTATTTAAGAATTATTTTTGCCTATTTTTAGATGATAAACGTGTCTGTGGTTACTGGTTCATTATGCTTTCCTTGCCAAAATCTTCAAAAATACTATATAATCCTTTCCAGTTGTTAAAGCAGAATCCAATTCTAAGGGGAAAAGGAACTTTTTCAATCTCAGGTAGTGAACAGAATGACACAAACAAATAATTAAGCCATCTGGAATTATTAAAGACTGGGATGTGCATCATACACCTGCCTGCATGGGGTTGTCTTGTGGTATGAAGCGATGGTTGGTGTTTTGCCCATGAGACAGAGTGGGTTGAACTTGCTGACTGTATCTCATGTGCTTCATGTTCCTGCATCTATGATCTATGGTGATAAGTGTAAAGAACATGGAGAAGACATGAAAAAGCTAGGATGAAGGCAAGGATGGTAATATTGTGTGGTTGCAGCCTTTTCCAGAAAAGGGCACCAAGGTTAATGTCATTGCGATAGCTCAATGAATAGAATCATAGAATGGTTTGGGTTTGAAAAGACCTTAAAGATCATTGAGTTTCAACCCCCCTGCTATGGGCAGGGACACCTTCCACTAGACCAGGTAGATTGCTCAAAGCTCCATCTAACATGACCTTGAACCCTTCCAGGGAGGGGGCAGCCACAGCTTTTCTGGGTAACCTGTTTCAGTGTCTCACCATCCTCACAGTAAAGAATTGGTTCCTTTTATTTAGTCTACAGTTTAAAACCATTAGCCCTCGTCCTACCCTCACAACTCCCTGATAAAGAGTCCCTCCCATCTTTCCTGTAGCCCCTTTAAGTACTGGAAGGCTGATATAAGGTCTCACCCGTAGCTTTCTCCAGCCTGAACACCCCCAACTCTCTCAGCCTGTCTTCATACGAGAGATGCTTCAGCCCCACTGACCATCTTTGTGGCCCTCCCCTGGACCCGCTCAAGCAGGTCCATGCCTTTCTTACACTAGGAGCCCCAGAGCTGAATGGAGTACTCCAGGTGGGGTCTCACGAGAGTAAAGGGTGAGAATCACCTCCCTTGACCTGCTTCTTTTGATGCAGCCCAGGATATGGTTGGCTTTCTGAGCTGTGAGCGCACATTGCTGGCTTGTATTCAATTTTTCATCCACCAGTACACCCAAGTCATTCTCCACAGGGCTGCTCTCAGTCCACTCCTCGCCCAGCCTGTATCTGTGCTTGGGATTGCCTCGACCCATGCGCCAGACCTTGCACTTGGCCTTGTTGAACTTCATGAGGTTTACGTGGGCATACCTCTCTAGCCTGTCAACGGCCTTCTGGACGGCATCCCATCCCTCTAGCAAATCGACTGCACCACTCAGCTTGGTGTCATCTGCAAGATTGCTGAGGCTGCAGTCAATCCCACTGTCTGTGTTGTGAATGAAGATAGTAAATAGTATTTGTCCCAGTATTGACCCTTGAGGGACAGTACTCACTGCTGATTTCCGCTTGCACATTGAGCCACTGACTGTAACTCTGCACACAGCCATCCAGCCAGTTCCTTATCCAACAGTCCACCTGTCAAACCCATATCTCTGCAATTTAGTGGCAAGAATGTTGAAGGGGACCATATCAAAGGCCTTACAGAAGTCCAGCTTTTATTCTGATACCATACCCTGAATTAAGATTGACTATATCCAAAATGTACCTGGAAGGCTTTGATCAGCTTTCTTGAAAAACAGGTCCTTCCTGAACTGAAAGGAATTCCACCTGAGAAATGCAGTGACTTTTAGAGCATCACTGTCATGTTACTTAAAAGATCTTTCCCAATGCATGTTTACCTGCAAGTTTACTTCAAAACAAGCTTTTTTGGTTGCAATTCTGTTTCCAGTGGGTGTGCTGAACACTTGGTTACTGACATTTTTTAGCATTTGAAACACTGGAAGATGTAGTTTCTTAAAAAAAAAAAAACACCAAAAAATGAAATGGACATGTGAAAAATAAACTTTTCTTGAAGCAGCTCTTTGGGTGATTGAATGTCTCCCCTGCTACACAAGAGACCATTGAGTTTACTTTTTTCTACTTTTCCCTCTACACTAAGAAAATAGACTACTGTTAACAGCTGGACTTGATCTTAAGGATCTTTTCCAACCCAAGTGATTCCATAATTCCATCATCTTCAGGAAAAGCCTATGAAATTCAGCCAGTTTCAAAGAAAGCAAGCATCTGGGTTGAGAGGTAGAGATTGCTTTTCAGAGTCACTGTATAATTAATTTAACGTTAGTTATAAGGCTTTCCCTAGTTCACTTAGTGGAAGAAAACATTGTTGAAAGACTACAGTATAGTATGAATTGATAAAAGAAATTTATTATCACAGAAAACGAACAGACTGCTTTCCAGATGTTTGAACTCACAAAAACAATTAATTTGAGCCTTCTCAAAATGCATAATACCTTTAACTCAGTAAATACAATTTTGTATAGTCAGTTGTATATAGAAAAGAGTTTAAAGGGGCACAAAAGCAAACCTTATACCATATGTTAATGCTATGTCCCCTCCGCATACTCAGAATTGGAAAGTACAAAAGTTCCTGTCCATAACAGAACTGTTTAACTTTGTCCTGATTTTTTTTTTTTTTTGCATATGTGTGAACACACATTTTGTATCATCATTGATAGTTAAGCGTTCACAAAAATGTGGTCTGTTTTTTAATGCTTCTAAGTTGATATTTCTGGGCAAGAAAGGCATTGTATAAGTTGTTTTATTGGCTCTTACACTAAAAGGTTGAGGCATTATCTCAAATAGAATTAGCTAGAACTGAGTTGAATCATAGAATCACAAAATAATTTACACTGGAAGGGAACGAAGGTGTATTTTAGTCCAGCTTCCTCCTAGAAGTAGGATCAACTGTGAGATCAGAACAGGTTGCTCAAGGCTTTATCCAGTCAGGTCTTGAAAATTTCCAATGATGGTGACTGCACAAGCTCCCCGGGCAGCCTGTTATGACACATGACTATCCTCCTGGCAAAAAAGATCTTCATTACGTCCACGTGGAACCTATTTTGTTTCAGTATATGTGTATTGTCTTTCATCCTCCTACCTTACACCTCTTTAAAAAGACCGGCTCTGTCTTCTCAATAACCTCTTCATAGGTGTTGGAAGGCTGCTTTTAGGTCTCCCCACAGAGACTTCCTCAAATTGTTTGAAGACAGATGTTTACTGGCAGTGTGGAAATGAACGTGTACTCTGTCTCCCCAGGTAGTGAGAAGACTGAGATGGTGTCTGTCGGTATCAAATGTAAGCGGAAGCTTTCTTCCTATAGTAGTTAATCAGGAAAGCTAAATAACCATAATTATTACTTTCAAACACTATTTTTTTTTTTTCTAGTTGTGGTACGGGACACTTTTGCCTGTCTTTGGAGTATCAAAAGGTCTTGAGTATAATAGAATGGTTGAGGTTGGAAGGGAAACCCAGAACCACTTGTCCAGGACCATGTCCACATGGCTTTTGAATGTCCCCAAGGAGGGAGACTTCACAACCTCCCTGGGCAACCTGTGCCCATGCTCAGTCACTCTCACAGTAGAAAAAGTGTTTCCTGATGTTGAGAGGGAACCTCCTGTGTTTCAGTTTGTGCCCATTGCCTCTGGTCTTGTCACTGGGCACCACTGGGAAGAGCCTGGCTCCATCTTCTTTACACTCTTCCTTCAGGTATTTTGTACTCATTGATGAGATACCCATTGAGCCTTCTCCTCCCTAGGCTGAAGAGTCCCAGCCCTCTCCGCCTTTCCTCACAGGAGAGATGCTCATGTCCCTTCACCATCTTTATGGCTCTTTGTTGGACTTTCACCAGTATGTCCATGTCTCTCCTGTACTCAGGAGCCCAGAACTGGACACAGTACTCCAGGTGTGGCCTGACCAGTGCTGAGTAGAGGTGAAGGAATACCTTGCCTAATGCAGCCCAGAGTACCATTCGCCTTCTCTGTGGTAAGGGCACATTGCTGGACCCCCAGGGCCTTTTCTGCAAAGCTGCTTTCCAGCTGACTGGTCCCCAGCATAAACTGATGCTATGGAGTTGTTTCTCCCCAGGTGGAGGACTTTGCGCTTCTTGTTGAACTTAATGAGGTTCCTGTCAGCCCATTTCTCCAGCGAGACCAGGTCCCTCTCTGAATGGCAGCGCAATCCTTTGGTGTATCAACAACTTCTCCCAGTTTTGTGTTATCTGCAAGCTTGCTGAGAGTGCAGTTTGCCCCATCATCCAGATTATTAATGAGGATGTTGAACAGGATCAGACTCAGTATTGTCCCCTGGGGTACACTGCTAAATTACTGGCTTCCAACTAGATTTCATGCTGCTGATCACCACTCTCTTGGCTGGCCTTTCAGCCAGTTTTCAATCCACCTCACTATCTGTTCATCCAGCCCATACATCAACAGCTTCTCTGTAAGGCTCTTATGGAAGGCAATGCCATAAGTCTTACTGAAGGCCTTGATGATATCCACTGCTCTCCCCTCATTTACCAAGCCAGTCATTTCATCATATACAGTGACATGCATATGATAAATGGTGTTTATATGCCAGTTTAGAGAAATATAAATGTAAAAATATCCTAAGTCAAACAGCAGCCAAGTTCTTGTACCAATCTTGACTTGGACCGTAACACTTAAGCATTTTATTCTTCTCTACTTTTGACAAATTCTCATTTAATTTTTATCCAAATGAAGTTTGAAACATTTTGTTAGAATATTTTTTTTCTTTCCCCTCCTTTATAAAAGTTTTTCTTAAAACCTGAAACTCTGTCATCTGTCCTTTAATTTTAGTCTGTGTAACAGTAGTTTTTCTTTTCTAAAAGGTGCTTAAAACAGCATGTTGTTTTGGTGGTTTGCCTCTAAAAAAAAAAAGCCAAAACACATTATCAAATGACGATGTTAAATATCTCCAGTATATAAGTGTTACTAACAGCCATGTGCCCTGTTTTCTAAAGCTCCTGGAAGAATATCCTGTTACTCTTTAAATCAGAGTTTTAATTTTCAAAAAAAATTGTTTGTGTTTGAATGTTTCAGAAGTACCACACTTGGATCTTGTTCTCCAGGAGCCTCAACAGGAAGCTGTGATGGTTGCAGAAAAGGCGAAGCAGGTAATGATTAAGCAGCTGAAGTAAGCAAAAACTAAAATAGGTCAAGGACTGGCCTTAAAACAGCTAAGCTGCTATGGCCTTTTTTAATAATCCTCTTTGGAAGGTTATTATTAACTGGATTAACAATGAAAGATAGAAGTAACCTCCAAGTAAATACTGCTTGTACAGTGTTCTTATCAGACTGCGTTTCCCTTTGCTGGCTGTGTGAAAGTCTTGTGTCCTTCATCCACCCAATCCATATTTGAGCTATTTTCTGCATTTTCTGAGTTAGTTATTCAGCAAAATCTTAGGCTGAACTGAGACTAGTCTCAAGAAATACAACTCCAAAGGCTCAGCTGTCATTCAAGGTTGCCTTTCAAACCAACCCTGTCCATTCCCTCTGCCCTGATGGAGATCTGGCAGACTGACTGATGGAAGCTGAGTTCTCTTTGTGAAGTGGGGGACAAGTAGATTCTGTCCTTGCACTCTTCCAGCATGAACAGCTGCAGGTACAATTGCAGTCAGTCTATTGGTGAGAAGTACGCAGGATTAGGTACCTCCTGCATTGCTTCATATTCATTCATCAAGGTGATGGAGATGACTGCCTCTGTATATCAGTACTGAGTTAGTTGTAGAATTGTTTGTTAGCTGAGAGCAAGGTACGGGCTTTTTCCAGGCTGCTCCACTCTGTTCTAACCTGCCAGCAGGGGGAAGAAGATGATGCTGTGTTTTATCTAATACATTCCTCTCCAACAGAGAGAGTTTATAGTGTATATATATTACTGTGAAGTGTTAGGGCAAAAACTGACATTTGGGACTCATATTGGAACTGGAGAAGGCATTCTGAGTCAGCTCATCCTGCTTGATTTCAGACTATTTCAGCTGCCCATAGTCAAGGGGTAGAGTAGTGGATCAACAGGTGTACACACACACATGCTTTTTTCAAGGGCAGATATAAGCCTTTGAGCTATTTTCTAGAGCCCCTTTATAGACAGTGGAGATAACAGGTTCTCTAGCATATGAAGAAATCAATAGGTGAAGTCTTAGTTCTTGTATGGATGTCAACAGCAATCTAACCAATTTCCTGGGCTTTATTCAGCGTTCTGTGTGGGCAAAAAGATTCTGTCTGTGAAATAGCAAAATCTCTTCTTTCTTTCCAATGCATCCCATCTTCTTCAACAGTCAGGTTCTGTCCTGTCTAGCAGAGAAGCGGGAGTCATGCAGCAGTTAATAGATTCTTGTGGGTGGTTTGTCTGTGTTGATGGAGCCTGGTGTAACTTTCCTGGGAAGACTGCAGGTTCTTTATTTTCTGGAGTAGTGAGGCATACAGTGACAAACACATGACTTCTCACCTTCTTTTGCTTGTGTGATTCAGTGAAAGGTTATGAATCTGTAGTTAGTCCCTTTGAAACTGTGAAGATTGTAGAGTCATAGAATGGTTTGGATTGGAAGGGACCTTGAAGATCATCTCGTTCCAGCTCCCCTGCTATGGTCAGGGACACCTTTCACTAGACCAGGTTGCTCAAAGCCCTGTCCAACCTGGCCTTGAACACTTCTGGGGAGGGGGCATCTACAGCCTCTCTGGAAAACCTGTTCCAGTGTCTCACCATCCTCACAGTAAAGAAATTCTTCCTTTAATCTAAATCTACCCTCCTTCAGTTTACAACCGTTACCCTACATCATATCGCCACACCCCCTGATAGAGTCCCTCCCCCATCTTTCCTGTAGCCGCCTTTAAGCACTAGGAGGCTGCTCTAAGGTCTCCCCGGAGCCTTCTCTTCTCCAGGCTGAACACCCCCAACTCTCTCAGCCTGTCCTCACAGGGGGATGCTCCAGCCCCCTGATCATCCTCATGGCCTCCTCTGGCCCCGCTCGAGCAGGTCCATGTCTGTCTTATGCTGGGGGCCCCAGAGCTGGACACAGCACTCCAGGTGGGGTCTCACAAGAGCAGAGTAAAGGGGAAGAATCACCTCCCTCAACCTGCCTGGCCACGCTTCTGTTGATGCAGTCCAGGATATGGTTGGCTTTCTGGGTTGTGAGTGCACATTGCTGGCTCATATTCAAACCAAGTGTATCTCAAGGTATGAAGGACATTATTAGAATTGTTGCATTCATTGATATTCTAATCTGCTGAGATATATCTTAGTTTCTTGCTTGACATCAAAGCCAATTACCTTTTTTTTAATTTATTTTCAGTTGACATCACAGTTGCATCTAAAGTTGGGACTGATAGTTTTTACTTAAAGCTTGGCAGAGCAGCAAGCAGCTATCTGTCTTCTAATGCAAAGATCATGGCTCAAAACTAAGTATTTTTTCTTCAACCAATAGAATAAAAATGTTGGACCTGAGGTGGAATTGCAAGACTTGCAGACTCTGGAAGCTCTGACCTCTTTTGTAGACTGCTCTTCTACTTTTACAGGTGAGGACACAGAATAAGGCACGTGACAAGGAAATTGTGGAAATTTGAGAAGTTTCAGGGACAAATTTTAGGTGATTTGGAAAGATGAGCTTTGAGGTGAGAATCTAGAGATGTACAGGAGGTATAAAAGGTGCATGTGAGGTGGAAGAGAACATTCTGATGTGGTGGGATGGATAGGATATATCAAAAGAAAATAAAGAAGTGTTTCATAAGATGAGAAAGAGAGAAGGGTTTGAAGGAGAGCGTGCTTGTAGATGCAAAGGGTGGTATGTAAGACACAGCAGAGAATTAAGATAAGATGAAGAATTGGGTTCCTCTTTGCAAGCTAGTAAATTTATTTTTGTGTCTGGAATTACCACACCCACCCTCAAATTATATAAAAAAACTAAAGCAACCCAAAACAAAACAACCAGTTACCAAGTTAACTTGTCTCTGCAGTAGAGGTTAGATACAGTGTTGGTTTAGGTGATGCCAGCATGCAGCAAATGCAGGAGGTTTTGCATGTGCATATTGGGGATGTCCGAGTACAATGCATAGGTTCAAACTTTTTTGTTTGTTTGTTTGTTTTTCTCACATTGGAAACTAGAGAAGTTCAGTTTCATATATTGTCTCTTTGCTTATGTACTACAACTTGTTATGCTGATGGTGACAAGTGTATCTTTTATCACTAGGCGTGTCAGAAAAGCTGGTGAATTCTGAAGTGCAAGAGCCTTTTCATGACACTTTTGTGCTCCCTGAGGTACAAATTTAGTCCAGAACTTGTTTTCCTCTCAGTATTGTATACATTTGTGGATATGAAAACTTTAATTTAGTTTAAAAGCCCCAAAGAGTTGGTTTTTTAGCATCCTGTAACTTAAAGTGGTTGTTGCAACCCTGCAGCAGGCTTTAAGAGATAGCTGTCCTTTAATGGTTCCCTGTAAATTGTTTCTGCCCTCCAAACTGTTGAAAGGTCAGCCTTTACAACACAAGCTGTTGACTTACTGGTGAGCTTCTGATCCATGCTTTCTTGGAAGGAATTATGACTGGCTTTCTTTTGTAATCTGTTTCTGGGGGTGGGAGTTAACCTTATCATAGTTATTTGTAAAAAGCCAAGCACTTTGGTCCAGATGCTTTGTGTAGTGCTCTCACTTTGGAGATGGACACAAACTGGAATATGGGCTTCTATGCTGTTTCTTTGCCATGCTAAATTGACATATAGAATAGGGAACAAAACCTCCTCATTCAGAGACTATGGATAGGATGCCAGGAAAATGTGGCTGGATAAGTACACTGAAGGGCTTGTGAGAATCACAGGAGAACTGAAACACTTCAGACTCATACTATCTTGTAATCAAGAGAGAATGGGAAATAAGGGAATAGGAATTTACATTTATGGTCTAATCCTAAAGCCATAATCTTTCATGCTGCAACTTCAGAAACTGAAATGAACGGAAATGACCTGATGAGTCCTCCTATTATTAGTGAGGCTACTATTTATTGCAATAGCCAGCTCAAGAAAGGGTATCCTTAAACTATGAAATACGAAAAGCAGATACTTCCAAAAGTGACCCTTTCACAGGATTCAAAGGAAAATTGAAACCTATTATTTTCTTTTAGGCAAGAACAGATGGCTTTCCCAATGGAAGCAAGCAGTTTATTGAGGAAGGTTGTCCGCCTGGGATTCTAGAATATCTTGCTGCGGATAAGCAAAAAGAGCTGTCAGTTTTGCTGCTGGAACTGAAAGAAGCCCAAGAAGAAATAACTTTTCTGAAAAGGCAGCTCAAGGGCCCAAATGGCCAAACTTCTATAGGTAACCAAATAGGAGAAGCAGCTAACCAGCTGGAAGTTAACTCCCGGATATGGTTTCTTGAGAGGAAAGAGCAAAAGGCTTCAGATACACAGAATGAGTTGGGCAGCAGCTCACTACTTAGAGAAACAGAAATGCAACAAATTGGTGTGTTTCAGGAAAACAGAATTTGTCTTCAAGAAGTGCCCCAGGGGAGCACTGTCCCTTGCAGAGGGGAGATGGAGGCGATGCAAGAAGGCTCTACACCAGATCCAGAACCTGGCACCTCTCAATCTCAAGAACTGATAAAGTTACAAAACCAAATTACAGAACTGCAAATAATTCTGCAGAAGTCAGAAGATTCCTATAAGAAAGATCTAGGAGCAAAAGGTGCAGAAATAAATAGGCTAAATCAGTTGGCTGAGAAATACAGAAAAAAAATAGAGGATTCTAACAGTGCATTTTGTGTTTTGACTGAAGAACGAGATCAGCTCCTGTGTCAGATGAAGGAACTTTCTACCATAACAGAACTGAAAGAGCAAGTGAAGCAACTTGAGGAAAATCTAGCTTGCTCAGAGAAGCAGAGACTGTCAGACAGCCAGAGCAGTCTTCTGAGAGAACAAATCCACAGCCTTAAAAATGAATTTAAGTCCAAGGAGATAAAAATTGAAGCTCTGCAAAAAGACCTGGATGAAGCACAACTTCAGCTTTCTGACCAGGACATGCAACTAAAAGATCTGAGAAGCCAGATTGAAAAGAAGGAATGTGAAGTACTTGATCTAGAAGAACTTTTGAGGAAGAACACAGCTGAGATAGAAGAGCTTTCCCAAAACTTAGCGTCAAAGGGACAGGAGGCAGCAAGACTAGAACAGCTTGTTGCTGAACACACCAGGTCTATAGAGAACCTGCAACAAACCTTGCTGGAAAAAGATCAACAGATGACAGAGATCAGCGTCAGCATGTCTGAGAAAATGGTCCTGCTGAACGAAGAGAAATCTTCTCTAGGAAATGAGCTGAAGAGTCTTAAAGAGCAAACAAGTCTATTATTAAAAGCCCAGGAAGAAAAAGACCAAAACATAGAAGCAAAAGATACATACCTGAAATGTGGGGCGTCTGAGCAGCAGTATGAGACAGAGGCAGCATGTAAAGAAAGTGAGGTATTAGTAAATAAACTTGAACTTCTGAAAAAAGAAAATGAGCAAGTAAAGCGGAAGCTGCAAGCAGCACTTATTAACAGGAAGGAGCTTTTAAAGAAGGTTAGCAGATTGGAGAATGAAGTAGTACAAGTGAGAAGAGAACGTGAATCAGAAACCTCAGTGGCTCAAGAACTGGAAGGGGAAGAAAATATGACAAGTGTGATAATCAGAGAAGTGAATCTTGAAAGCCAACCCAGTGAGGAGTATCTAATTCAACTGCTTTCTGAAAAGGAATCTGAGTTGCAAAGCATCCGGAAGGACCTGCTGGATAAAGAAACTACTGAAGCACAGTTGCAGGCAGTGATTGAGGAAATGAGGCAAAGCTTGCAAGGTAAGACAAACATTGTTTCAATTAAAGATGAAATCATGGAGAGTCAGACAATTGCTGACAAAGTAACTGAAACCAATAAAAGCCCAAAAGATTATGAAGAAAATGAAAAAAATAGTTCAGCAGCTACAAATCTTGAAGAAAACCAAAAGTCTGTTCTGAAAGAGAGGATTTCAACTCTTGAACAAGAAAAAGAACAACTTCAAAAAAAACTTCAGGAGGCCCTGGTATCTCGCAAAGACACTATAAAAAAGGCTCAAGAAAAAGACAGGCATCACAGAGAACAGCTGAAACAGCAGAAAGATGATTACAACATCTTACAAGAACAGTTTGATAAACAAAGCAAAGAGAAGGAGAGCATCCAAGCTCAACTCAGACAACTCCAAGAACAGAAAGGATCAACAGAGAGTGTTCTTGGGAATCAAGGTGGGTTGGATTCTTCATGCTTGGAAGCAAAAAATACAACAAGTAACAAGCTTGTACAAGTTGCAGATGTTTCTGAGGAAGAGTTTAAGAAAAAACTTGAAAAATTGTGGATGGAGAAAGAGGAATTGGAATATAACATTAGCCATATGCAAAGTGAACTTGCTTGCAAATCAGAATTAGTCTTTCATTTGCAAGAGCACATAGCACAGTTGTTTCTTGAGATAGAAGGGCTGAAGAGAACCTCTGACCAAGCTGAAGCTAAGGCAGCAAGTCTTCAGACAGAATTGGAGGAGAGTCAAGCAAAAATTTTTAGAGATGGCAGTCTGGAAGACCTGAAAACACTTGTGCACCAAAAGGATGAAGAAATGGAATTTCTTAACTTGCAGTTAAGAGAGAAAAGTGAAGCTCTCAATAATGTGCAGGCACAGCTGCTGGAAAAAGAGGATTTGGTCAAGAGACTGTGTAGTCAGTTGGAAACTCAAGCTCAGGTACATGAGGAACAAAGCAAGCGACTGCAAACAGAGTTGCTTGAAATTCAGGAGAAGCAAGATGATGGTGCAGAAGCGGTGAAACAGAAGAATCAAATGCAGAGAAAGTTGCAAGCTGCACTTATCTCTAGAAAAGAAGCACTAAAGGAGAGCAAATCTCTAAAAGAGGAGCTGGCTAATGCTAAAACTACTATTGAAAATCTTTGTGCCAAGTTGACAAATATGGAAAGCCAAGTATGTGGCCATGTTAAAGAAACAGATACTTTAACAGAAAAGTTAGCGGGCCTCACTGAAGAGCGAGAAAAACTTATTGCAGAAGTTGATAAAGTACTTACAGAAAATCAGAATCTTGATAGATGCTGTAAAAACCTGACACTTGCTCTAGATAGAGTTATTCTAGAGAAGGAGAAGCTGGAGGAGGAGATGGAATCCTTGAAATGCTTTCAAGCTGCTGAGAGTTCTGAGTGGCATGAGAAATACAGGGAGCTTCAGAAAGAATATGAAACTCTCCTGCAGTCATATGAGAATGTGAGTAATGAGGCTGAGCGGATTCAGCGTGTTTTGGAAACCGTTAGGCAGGAAAAGCAGGAAATTTTCATTAAGCTGAAAAGTGTTGAAGCAAAAAAAGAGGAGACAGATAAGCAGCTACAGGAAGCTGGACAGGAAATCGATGGAATGAAGGAGAAAATGAGGAAATTTGCAAAATCAAAGCAACAAAAGATCCTGGAACTAGAGGAAGAGAATGAGAAGCTTAGAGCGGAGATGCATTTTACAGATGGAGAGCTACATAGGACTGGAGATGTCTTTTCAAATATTAGCCTTAAAGAAGATCTGGAGAACTGTAGGAGGGACTACCACTCTCTTTCTACTCAGCTTGAGACAGTAATAGCTGAAAAGGAGTCTCTTAATCAAGAGATCACAGACTTAAAGTGCCATTTGCAGTTAACAGAATCTAAGCTGAAGGAAAGCAGGGAACTGGTAGACAAGTATGTTGCTCAGAAGACAACAGGGAGTGAAACAGATCAGGCAGTTGCCACGCTGCCACCAATGGAGAGGACTGTAAATCAAGTGGATATAAGTTTTAGACGTGAATATCCTACTGCAGAGCTAGAACAAAAAGCATTTGAAAGTAGTAGCCCTTGTGGAGATCTCGGTACCTACATACAGCAGATAGCTGAGCTCACAGAGCGCATCGCAGAACTAGAAGATAATAGGAGGGCTTCAGAGCAACAGCTGGGTGATATCCGCATGTGTGTTGAGACTTTAGCAGGTGAGAAGAGGACTTTAGAGACCCAAATGGGAGAGAAAGTCCATGAATTGAATGTTCTTCAGAACACAGTAGCAAAGATGGAAGAAACGGTCCAAAAAACCAAAGATGACCTCATCAGGATGACAGAACTTAAGGACACTCTAGAGGCCGAGAAGGATGACTTGGAAGAAAGGCTCATGAATCAGCTGGCAGAACTTAATGGGAGCATTGGAAACTATCAGCAAGATGCAACGGACTTCCAGATCAAAAATGAGCAATTGAAACGCGAGCTTCAGAGTTTGCAGAGAATGATACATGAACTGGAGGAGGAGAAATGTCAGATGGCAAAGGAGAAAAGTAAAGCAAGTACAGAAAAACAAAAGGAATGTGTAGAAAAGCTAAAATGCAGTTGGAGGGGAGACAGCAGCACACACGTCAAGGAGCTTCAGGAACTACTGAAACAGAAGCAGCAGGAGATTAAGCAGCTGCAAAAAGACTGTATTAAAAGCCAGGAAAAGAACAGTAGTTTAGAAAGAACTGTTAAAGCTCTGGAATTGCTGCAGAGTGAGTCTCAGAAAGAGGTAGAAGCAGCCAAGGAGACTTTAGCTGTAGCAGTTGAAGACACCAAGAAAGCCCAAGCAGAGCTTGCTCTCTGCAGAGTAGTATTGGATGACACCCAGAGTGAAGCAGCAAGGGTTCTAGCAGAGAGTGTCAAAGTGAAAGAAGAGTTGCAGGCAAACAAAGAGAATATTAAAATTCAAATGAAGAAAAAAGATGAGGACTTTGAGAGAAGACTGGAACAGGAAAAAAACAAGCACTCAAAGGAAATTAAAAACATGGAAGAAAAGTTGGCAACTTTGCAGAGGGAGAAAGACTATATGGAAACAACTGTTGGTGATCTTCAAGACTCCTTGAAGACAAAGGATCAAGAAGCCAAGCAATTGGAAGGCAGCTTAAACAAAACACTAGCCCAGCTTGCAGCCTTCACCAGGAGCATGTCTTCCCTTCAAGATGACAGGGATAGAGTGATAGATGAATCAAAAACCTGGGAGAGGAAATTCACTGAAACTATTCAAAAGAAGGAGGAAGAAATACGTTCAAAAGAGGAAACTTGTGTTGTGCTAAAGGACCAGATGAAGCAGATGACTGTACATGTGGAAGAACTTCAGACATATATATCCAGGTAAAAAAGGTGATAATGACTCAGCTGGTGTTCTTGCATTTCCTTTTGACAAGGCAGCAGCCAGACACGAGGTAGAATTCCCCTCTTCTTTTGCAGTATACCAGAAAAAAGGATTTTGAGTATGTAATTACGCTAAATGTGACGTGATTGGCAAAACTAACGAATGCCTAAGATGGTGAGCAGAATTTGTCTTCCTAATAAAGCCATAAACCTAAGGCTCATCTCCTGGATCACTTATGTTTGGATAGAGAAGAGGTTTGGATTTATATTGTAGGGAGTCACTATGTATTTGTTCTCTGCATAAGGAGATTAACACTGTAAAATATTTCTTCTCATCATTAAGATACCCATGTTAAATCTATTCTCTGTGACAAGCAGTAGCCATCTGAGTACTATCTAGAGTCTTTATTAAACTGAAATTTTAAATAGATTCTTTTTCATAGAGTTGTTGCGTTCATTAAATTTGGCAGGTCAAGAGAGCATTGGGATATGTGATTCCAGTTTAAGTGTAAAATAGATTTTGAGGGAAAGATGGAGCTATGGAAATGTACCCAAATGTACACCTGGGAATTTCCACAATTCAAAACCAAACTGTTCATACATGAGTAAAATTGTTCTATAAAGTTTGTGATCAAAATGCTGTATCTTTGCATGCTGGAACATGAAATGAACATCAAGCATATGAGAACAGTGATTTTTTTTTTTTGTTAGCTGCAACGGATGAAAGAAAGGAGTATTGTAATGAAAAGGAGGTGACAACATTCAGTGTTTAACCTCTACTTTTTCAATATTGACAGAAGGATTTATCTCACTGGATAAATTAAAAAATATTCTCCCAGCACTTACACCCTTCAGTCAGTAGTGCAGTCAAAACTTAAAAAGATGCCTTGAATTTTAAATTGAGGGAAAACAAATCATCTGGATATGTCCAGCTTGCTTTCTTAAAGTAAAACTAATGTTGTAGCTTTTCTGATTTAATATAATCAATGAAAACTATTACTCTGGTTTTGGATACTGCACTGATTGGTGACTGACTTTCTCTCCTCTGTTTTCAGGCTGGAACGCAACAGGAAAGATTGGGAGTCTGAATCCAGGAAGGAGATTCAGCATCATCAAAAGACATGTGAAATGTTGCAGGAGGAAAAAATGGAGCTTTTGACTCAGCTTGAAGGGTCTCAGAAACTGTATAGCAAGTCTCAGAATGAACAGCAGAAACTGGAGTCAGAAATCATCAGCCTAAGAGACCAACTTGCTGACTTACAGAATTCCTTGACCAAATGTGAATTGGTCAGAGAAGAGCTGGGGAGTAGAGTCAAGCAACAAGAAACCAGTATCCAGAATTTTAAATTCAGCTGTGAACAGCTTGAGGCTGATCTGCAAGCTTCCAGGGACCTAACAAATAAGCTGCATGAAGAAACTAGCGCCAAGGATCAAAAGATCATTAGTTTGCTGTCTGCCAAGGAAGAAGCAGTTATGGCTGCTCTATCTGAATTACAGCAGCAACATTCTGAAGAGATGAAAGAGTTTGAGCATAGGCTAAGTAAGGAAGAAGAAGATAAAAAAGCCTTGGAAAATGAGAAGAACAAATATCTGGACAAACTTGATCATCTCACTGAAAAGGTGAAGATAAGCAGAGAAGAAAGTAAGCAGCAGAAGGCACAGTTGGACTCTTTCATCAAGTCCATGTCATCTTTGCAAGATGACAGAGACCGCATACTGAGGGACTATAAGCAACTTGAAGAACGTCATCTTGTTATAATATTGGAAAAAGACCAGCTAATTCAGGAGGCTGCTGCTGAAAACAATAAACTCAAGGAAGAAATCAGAAGTTTTCATAGCCGGATGGATGACCTCAACTCTGAGAATGCCAAACTGAATGCAGAGTTGGTGCGGTATAGAGAAGACCTGAACCAAGTGATTTCAATAAAGGACTCCCAACAGAAACAACTTCTCAAAACACAGCTTCAGCGGATCCAAACTCTGGAAAAGGAGAAGGCAATAATAGAAGCACAGCTGAAGGAGTCTGAGCATATGCAGGATGATCTCAGGAAGTGCATGGAAACCTTGAGAGAGGATAAAGTCAGTATGTCTCAAGAGATTGAAACCCTTATGTCCTCTCTGTCTCAGGTGCAGAGTGAGATGACAGCATTATGTGAAGCAGGTCCTATCAGGGAGTGTCAAGCACAACTGAAGGCCCAAGAGGAAGAGGCACAAGAACTGAATCATAAGCTTTCCCTCTCACAGAAAAAGATAACAGAACTTGAGGGGGAACTACTGTGTGTTCAGAGGGATGCAGCCAAGAGAGTGGGTGAGGCTGAGGACAGGCTTCAGAAGGAATTGAAGCACCTACATCATGACGCAGGGATAATGAGGAATGAAACAGAAACAGCAGAGGAGAGAGTAGCAGAGTTGGCACGGGACCTGATGGAAATGGAACAGAAATTTCTTGCAGTCACAGATGAAAACAAAGATCTCAGAGCTCAAATTCAGTCTTTTGGGAAGTCCATGAGCTCTCTTCAGGACAGCCGGGACCAGGCCAATGAAGAGCTTTGTGTTTTGAAACAGAAATACTCTGCAGACTTAGAGGAACAAAAGAGTGTAGTGCAGAATCTTCAGAAACAGATGGTTCAGCTACAAGAGGAGCAACATTCCACTGCCAGGGACCGAGATACAGTGAGGTCTGAGCTGATGGAACTGCAGAAAGCCACTGATGAAAGAGGTCTCTTGGCCCAGATTGAGAAACTTAATCAGAGGCTCAGAGCCAAAGATGATGAGCTTCTACATTTGTCTTCGGAACTGGAAGGCTCTTCCAGCCAAGTCAAATCTTTCTCCAAGGCTATGGCAAGCCTGCAGAATGAGCGAGACCGTCTGCTGAATGAATTGGGCAAAACATGTAAGATTGAAGAAGTGAAGCAACAAGCAGAAGGGGGCACTTCCACTACTCCGGCAGAAGTGCAGAGTCTTAAGAAGGCACTGTCATCCTTGCAGAATGACAGAGACAGAGTAGTAAGTCCTTGTTCTCTCTTCCTGCTCTTACTTAAAGCCCCATAGGAGATTTGGATCTTCAGATCTTAAAATTCATCACACTTAGATCTGGTATATAGATCCTTGTTTTCACAGAATCACAGAATAGTTGAGGTTGGAAGGGATTTCTGGAGATCTTCTAGTTCAACCCCCCTGCTCAAACAAGATCAGCTGGAACAGGTTGCCCAAGACCGTGTCTAGTTAAATTTTGAATATCTCCATTGGTTGGATATTCCACAACTTCTCTGGGCTACCTGTCTTTTCATGTATGTGGAAATAGTTTCCAGAATTAGTTGATCCATCACCTTCCCAGTGATGGAGATGAGGCTGGCTGACCAGCCTGCAGTTCCTCACTTCCTCTCCTTGACCTTCTTGCAGGTAGGGATGACTTTTAGTTTCTCCCAGTCACCATGACCTTTCAAAGGGAATTGAGTTGCCTCCCAACGACCTTAGCGCTTGGAGGCATACTCCATCAGATCTCGTGGATTTAGTATGTGCCGTCTATATTATCTTCTCTGACATATGGAGGCTGTGATTTCATTGTTAAATTTTCAGGGTCATTTCTCTGGTTAGCTTGATATAAAATATGGAATCATGGAAATAAGATATGGGTTCTCTGTTAACCTGCTTAGTCCACATCTGTGGAAGCTCGTGCATTAGATTTCTAAAAGAGACTAGAGCAAAGGCTTGGGTCTGTTTCTCCTCTTGGCACCTGATTGTCAAGACAGCTGCAAGGCATTGCAGCTTCCTTTTGACATCCTTGCTTGCATACTTAATATGTCTGTGTTTTTATAGTCTCTGGCACAATGCAGCTCAGCAAATTCCAGAGTTCTAGTTACTGGTCAGATAATAGACTTTACAATCATTTTCCACTGTCACATAGTCTGTCTTAGCTTTCCCTTATGTTAATTCACAACAGACTTCGTGATAATGTCTTCAACACATTTTCCTTCTTGTCCATTTTATATCTCAGTTATTTGTAGATTTATGTCTCCTCCATTGCTGTTGAACTTGCATATCTGTGTTGTGCTGCTAATACTAAGATAGATCCTCAGTAGAGGGATCTTCCTGACTCATTAAGTACTTCCCTGTGTCCAGAGTCGGTCACGTGTTCTTGACTTTGAAAACTGATTGCAGTGATGGATGTGTAATGACAATTTATTTCTAATTCCAGTCTGAGTAGACTGTCAGAAGGATTTTAGTTCCTCACTTACCTGGTTTACAGTAAATACGAACTTCAGGTGTTATTCTTTACCAGCTCCTTCTGTCTCACTTCGTCTTCTTCTGAATAAGGGAGTTAATATTGTAGTCTGGGGTCGTTTTGTTTACTGTATGTCAAATCTTCATGGACGGTCTCAAAGCTCACTACTCTCATTAACAGTGGGATTCTCTGAGGTTCTTTTTTCTGAGCAGTTTTTACTAGACTGCTGCAATCACTGATTCAATTTCTAGTTTCTCTGTCATCTGAATGTGACTTTTTTCCCCAGATGCCAGAGTGAGGAATGCTCTTAAACACTTATACCTAGCTGCTTGCTCAGTTGTCATGCACTCTGATATTTCCCTTTAATTAAAGGTAAGAGAGCTGAAAAATCTGCAGCAGCAATACATACTTGTTGGGGTAGAATCAGCTGAAAATTCTCGCTTAAAAGCACAACTGCAGGAATATCAGCAAGATGCAGATAAACAGCACCGTCTCCAAGAACATCTGAAGCAAGAAAGTATTTTCTACCAGCAGGAGCTCCAGCAACTAAGGTGAGAATTGTCTGTCTTCTCACTGCCTCAAATGTGCTGCTTCTTTCATTGAGAAAGCAATTGTGGACAGAAGGCAAAGAAAGCATTGAGAACCTCAGACTTACCTGTGTCAGCTGTCGCTAAATCTCTTTGCCCTGTTCTGGAGTGGGCATACTTTTCCTTTGTTCAACTTTTGCCTCAGAGTTAGGGCGAATGATTACAGCACAACATATTGGAAGGACATGACTGTGTGAAGTAGATCAATTACCTTTTAATTTTTATTTCCTTCATCCACTGGTGGTCAATATTACCTGTTTGAGAGGAGATGTAGGCTGTTTCTTGTGTTGGAGCTTATGTATGTCATTACAGAACTCTCCATTCCAAGCTGCTGATGAACACCTTTTATTATCCCACTGATATTGTTTAGAAAATGCTAATTTTGTATGACTGTCTAATCCTTTATTTCACTTGCTTTATGTCTTCTATTTTTAAAAAAGTCTCCAATTCTAGTAAATTGTCATCTTCAACTGGACTTAAAACTAGTCAGGCAAATATGCTCTGTTCTAAAAATGGGGAAAAAATCCTTTCAGGTTCTTCAGAGATCCATCTAAGAATGACTGAACTGGGAGTGAAACAGGTGGTGTTTTTTTGTGGGAAAAATACATGACTTATCTTTGTCCACAGTGATATAAAAACTTGTACTGCTTCTTCCGTGCCCCCACTCTGACCCTCAGACCAACACTTCAGATCTCATAAAGTTTGAAGCAGCTTACAGATTTTATTTATCTCCTGATAAAAGGAGATTTATTTCCTGTCTAGCTTCTACAATGTAAATGAAGCTAAGGCCCCCAGTTTGCATGTTGGGATGTCTGGTGCATATTTGACTGAGGCAGTGATAATGTTATGATGGCAAGTGGCATTGTCGGTGACTTGCTTGACAAAACACTCTGTACAGCAAGATCAAAACAGTGTCCTGGGATACCAAAAGGGTGAGCACTGAACAATCTGCAGTGTTGAGCCAAATACAGAATACTTCCTTAACCCTGCTTTTAAGGTTCCTGTATTTAAGTGGGTTGTTTTGTTTTAGTTATAAAACTTATTTTCTGGCATGGGGCAATGATAGGAAATGGAATCATCCTCAGCTCATTCTGAGCTGGATATCATAAGTGATACTGGTAACTTCCTGGTAATTTCCTTTGTGTTGTACTGGGCAGACAAGAGAAAACTACCTGGGAAAAGCAAAACAACAGCATAAAGGAGCAGTACCTGATGATCATAGCAGAAAAAGACAAGCAACTGAGCCATTTACAAAAGATCATGCAAGAAATGAGACTGCCCTTCAGCAAGTCTCAAGTTGCAGAGGAGCAGTACCAAACGAAGGTGGGTGGAAATACACAGATTTTTTTATTGCATAGAAACGTGAGATTTGAAAGCCAAAGTAGCACATGTTGCTTATTGTATTCATCTTGTACAGGTTGCAGTATTGGATTTTGTTGTGCGGCCTCCAAAAACTATACCAACAATGCAGCTTGGATGATTGAAAACCTTTAGAAAACTCTGGTGTACCCTTATGTGCGTTTCCCTTAGTTCATGGTTCCTAATGTTTCAAGAAAAACAGTAAAAGAGACAAGGCTTTCTAGGCACTTTAGGTCCTTCTAACCACTATGGAACTTCTCAGGTCTTTCCTTGTGGATATTTTAGAATTGCCTCTTGCACTGTGTTTGAATCTAAGATCTTCTGCTTTGTTCTCCTTTTAATGTCACATTCTAATTTTTAAGTTTCCTATTGAATTTTATTGCTGTTTCTACTGTAACAGGGGTCTACAATCCTGACTCAAGCCCAGAGAGTCTGAGGATTGAACATTGCACTCTGCCTTCTTTTCACTGTATCACAGTCCTAAAAGTGGAGTGGAATATGTTGAGTATTCTGCTTGGTCTAGGGAAGGACACTTGCTTGCTGCATGAAATCTCCCCTTATTCCTTTGACACGCATGTGCATATATGCAAATAAAAAGCTAGAACAGTGTGCATGTGATGCTTTCCAGGAGAATGCTTCAGTGCTAATCTTTGAATCTATGTTGAATGAGAGCAGTGTGGACATTGCTTTGGTTTTTTGTTTGTTTTTCTTGTTCTCATTCATATGCTTTTGTTTTCCTTCCTGTATCGTCAACAACTTTTGAGAAGGACCCATCATATGTGCAAGTTCGGTGATCTTTCCTAATTGTTTGGATTTTCAAATGGCTTTTAGGATATTTCTGTTTATTTCCCATTTGCTGTTTTGCTTGAGCAGATCAAGTTCCAGGCCTAGGAATAATGTTGGGCTTTGGCCTTGGAATACTAAACAGGGAGGACTAATACAAGACTGGGTTGTAACATATGCAGTATATTTTCTATTGTTCTTTCCCTGGCAGATTTCTTCAGAAGTTCTGAGAGGGGACTGTTCAAGCCTAGAAACAGAGACAAAACATCTCCAGGCCCAGCTAAGTGACAGTCTGAAAGAATTGCACCAAAAAGAGCTCAGAATCCAGCAGTTAAACAGCAAGGTACCGATTATATCTTAAACTTGCTTGCAGAGTCTGAGATGAAGAATGTGGAGAAGAGAATATTCTTGATTAGGGCTCAGGGAGCAAGAATGAAACTTGTTCTTGTGGACATTTAGTGAAATACCACAAAATCAGAAATATTAGTTGGAAGAGACTTCTGGAGATACTCTGGTACATCCTTCTGCTGCTCAAAGCAGCACTGTCACTGACATTGGATCAGGTCAGCCATGACTTTGCCTAGTTGAGTAGTGAAAGAATAGAGATTGCAGAACCTCTCTGGCCATTGTCCAATACTGCTTTACACTTTTAATGCAAATGTTTTCCTTAATGTCTAGTCTGACTCTTCCAAGCCACAGTCTGTGGCTGTGGCCCCCTACTGTATTTTCTGCCACTATCGTAAAAAGTTTGGCTCTGTCTACTTCATGGTTCCCATTAATTTAATTGTAAGCTATTGTAAAATGACCCTTAAGCCTCCTCTTTAGCAGGCTAAAGCAGCGCAGCTCTCACAGGCATCATTTGCTCCAATCCCTCAACGATCTCAGCATCCTTTTTCTGGACTCCTTTGCATTTCTTTATCCATTTTAGAATCATTTAGGTTGGAAAAAACACTTGAGATTAGAGTCCAGCTGTTAACCTAACACTGCCAAGTACATCACTAAGCCATGCCCCTGAGTGCTACATCTACACATCTTTTAAATACCTCCAGGGATGGTGACTCAACCACTTCCCTGGGCAGCCTGTTCCAATGCTTGACAACCCTTTTGGTGAAGAAGTTTTTCCTAATATCCAATCTAAACCTCCCCTGGTGCAACTTGAGGCCATTTCCTCTTGTCTTATCTCTTGTTACTTGGGAGAAGAGACCGTCCCCCACCTCGCTACAACCTCCTTTCAGGGAGTTGTAGAGAGTGATAAGGCCTCCTTTTCAGCCTCCTTTTCTCCAGACTGAACAACCCCAGTTCCCTCAGTTCACAAGATATCCTCTCTAGACCCTTCACTAGCTTTGTTGCCCTTCTCTGGACACACCCCAGCACCTCAATGTCTTTCTTGTTGTGAGGGGCCCAAAATTGAACACAGTACTTGAGGAGCAGCCTCACCAGTGCTGAGTATAGGGGGACAATCACTTCCCCTAGGGGGACAATCACTTCCCTAGTCCTGCTGGCCACACTGTTTCTGACACGAAGCCAGGATGCTGTTGGCCGCCTTGGCCACCTGGGCACAATGCTGGCTCATATTCTGCTGGCTGTCGACCAACGAGCTCAGGGTCCTTTTCTGCCAGGCAGCTTTCCAACCACTCTTCCCCAAGCCTGTAGTGTTGAGTGGGGTTGTTGTGACCCAAGTGCAGGACCCGGCACTGAGCCTTGTGGAACCTCGTACAGTTGGTCTCGGCCCACTGATCCACTTGTCCAGATCCCTCTGTAGAGCCTTCCTACCCTCAAGCAGATCAACATTCCCAATGAACTTGGTGTTGTCTGCGGACTTACTGAAGGTGCGTTTGATTCCCTTGTCTAGAACACTGGTAAAAATATCAAACAGAACTGGCCCTAGTACTGAGGTCTGGGGAACTCCACCCGTGACTGGCTGCCAAGTGGATTTAACTCCACTCACCACCACTCTTTGGGCTGGGCCATTCATCCAGTTTTTTTACTCAGCAAAGAGTAAGCCCGTCCAGGCCATGAGCAGCCATTTTCTCCAGGAGAATGCTGTGGGAAATGCTATCAAAGGCTTTACTGAAGTCTAGGTAGGCAACGTCCACACCCTTTCCCTCATCCACTAAGTTGGTCGCTTTGTCAACAAATCAGATCAGGTTAGTTAAGGAGGACATGCCTTTCATAAGCCTATGTCAACTGAGCCTGATCACCTGATTGTCCTATATGTGCTGCATGATGGCACTCAAGATGATCTGCTTCATAACCCTCCCTGGCACTGAGGTCAGGCTAATAGCCCCCTAGTTCCCCAAATCTTTCTGACCCTTCTTGTAGATGGGCATCACATTTGTTAACTTCCAGTCAACTGGTACCCCTCCCCAGCTGAAAATGAGTGACCTAAAACTAGTCCCAGTATTCCAGGTACAGTCTTCTTGGTACCAAGCAGAGCAGCTAATAACTTCCCTCAATCTGCTGCCTTGCTTCTCCTAATGTAGCCCAGTAGATAGTTTGCCTTGTTCACAATGAAGATGTATTCTTGGGTTGTATTCAGCTGGGCAGCTACTGTAACTCCCTGGTCCCTTACAGCAGAGCTGTTGTCTCAGCAGTCTTTTCCTGTCCTGTACTGGTGCCTGGGTTTTGTGTCAGGTGCAGAAGTTTGCACTTCTTATTGAACTTGAGATTTCTGTTAGCCTAATCCTGAAGTTTCTCAAGGTCCCTCCAGGTTGAAGTTTTGGTCTTTGTCGTGTCAGCCACTCCCCAAAAATCAATACTGGCTGCAAACTTGCTGATGTTATACTGTATGTCATAACTTACATTGCTGTCATTTGAGTGGTATGTGCCCCATGTAGGCCCCAGGAGTATTCTGATCATTGCTGGCTGTCAAGCCATTGATCACTGCCTTTGAGTCCAGAGGTACAGCCAATTTTTTACTATGTAGCAGTTCATTTGTCTAGTTCATAGCTCCTTAGTTTCCACATATGAATACTGTGGGTGATGACGTTAAAAGCTCTGTGTACTGGAGCTGGCCGGAATGGAGTTAATTTTCTTCATAGCAGTCCATAGGGTACTGTGTTATAGATTTGTGACTAAGTCAGTGTTGATAGCACACCAATTCAGCTATTGCTGAACAGTGCTTGCACAGCATTAAGGCCTTCTCCATTTCTCACTCTGCTCTCCTTGCAGTGAGTAGGCTGGGGGTGGGCAAGAGCTTGGGAGAAGTCACAGCTGGGACAGCTGACCTGAATGGACCAGAGGCATATTCCAGGCCATATATAGATCATATTCAGGAGGATCAGTGACAGTAGTGTCTGAATCAGCAACTTTTCGGCCACTGAATTTTAGAGCCCTTTCTCTAAAGTGACCAGAGGGAGAAAGGAGAAGGGAAGAGGATAAAAGAGGAGAAGGAGAGGGGAGGAAAGAAAGAGTGGAGAGAAGGGGAGAGGGAGGACAGATTGGGAGGGGACAATGGGTGAAGGATGGAGGGGAGAGAGAGAGACCAGACAAAGGGACCAGAGAGCGAGCTTATGTGGAGAAAGTTGTTTCCAGGTTTAATTTCTATTGTTGGGAGTTCTTTCTAGAGAAGGCATGCTTGTGATCTTCAGTGCTGCCTGTGATCTTGAAAATGTTTCTGTATTTCAGTGCAGAAACACAAGCAGTCAGATTCCCACATTGAGATGGAAGACTCAGAATTTAGCAATCTTCAGAAAGAGAGTTGCATTTAAGGAGAAAGCAAGCATGTAAAATCGTAATTTATTGATGGTATTTCTGAAAAGTTTAGGTCAATCTTAGAAATCTTATTTTGGAAGCATGTTATTCTGTACATCATGCTGATATTTTGGGACTCCTGTTCTGGAAACCTTAGCCACAAGCTACTGTTGGAGATTATCACTGGTCTTTGGACCTTAGTAACGTGCCATGTGGCAGTTCCCATGTTCTCAATAAAATTCTTACCCTCAGTTACATAGAGAGCAATTTTGCTTTCACAAAAATATGAGTTCTCTACTTAGCAGGTATGTTCTCTTCTCAGCTATCTCAGGTCTTTGAGGAGAAAAATGCCCTCTCCGTCCAGCTGCACAGTAGCAGTCGGAACATCTGTGAGAGCCATCAGCACTACAATGAGGTTCTGAACCGCTGCTTAGTGCTTGAGAGGCAGCTTCAGGAGCTGCAGTCTGCAGACAAGGGCATGGTAAGGCTGGTGGTCTTGGTGCAAGGGAGGGAAAAGCTTATTGCAGACAGCTTCGCTAACTGCAGCATTATAGCTACTTTCTATCCTCTTGATTCAGCGCTATCTGCTATACATTCATGCTTTCTTTCAGGAGTTGTTTGCAACAGATGCTGCTCCAGGAGCACCCCAAGAAAAGAATGAGCCTCAAAGAGGCAGTTACACACCAGAATTGCAGGAGTTGCAGCTGAGGTAAAGAAAGCCTGAGAAAAAAGGGGTGGGAATGTTAGTCCTGATGGAGGTCTCTGGGCTAGTGATGGGCCTATTTTTGTTACTCTCTGTCAGTGTTGGAAAAACTCAGTTCCACACTAGGACCTTCTGAAGTGGAGGAACTGTTGGATGCACTTGACAGCTGTCATTAATTATCTCTTCGGATAGAACTTCGGAAAATGAAGAGACAACATGCAGCAGCAATTCTGGTTGACCATCACCAGTTAAACTAGCATCTTTGATTTGATGGGCTGTGACCTCAGTAACTGCTTAAGTATATCAATGGTCCCAGTGTGAAGGATGTTAGCCTGAGAGTGTCTGGAATTGAGATATACCACATGATTCCTTGTAATCTTCTGGAACTAAGGTCTAGCATATGATTCCTCATACCCTTTCAAAATAGTTTTCAGAGGTGGAGCCACAGATGACAAAACCAAGGAATTCCTTCCTGATGTGACACAGAAGCTTCAAGAGATATATCTTCTCTCTTGCTTTCCAAATAACGTGGATATATTAGTAAAAGATAACTAAGTCTTCTGTGTGGAGTAGAAGGGAATTGGAGTCTGTTCACATACTGCATCAGTGAATAAACCAGAAACAGAATGGCCCATTAATTAGCCCTTTTTGGCATATTCTCGGTTATTTTCTGACAGGTTATCTGAAACAGAACATTTACATAGCAGCACAAAGCAGGATCTGAGGTATTTAGAGGAGCAGCTGGAGGAAGAACGGGACCGTCGTCTTGCTGTAGAGGAAGCACTCTCTGCAGCACAGGATCAGATCAGGAGGTGAGGGAGCTTGCGCAAGCAGGCAGTATCACCATAAAAGTATGGTGGTCCTAGCTCTGTGTTCATCTGCGCTTCATTACATCTTTCTTTGAATGTCACTGGGGCATAGAAACAACTATACTATGTCTATCACAGAATGGTTGAGGTTGGAAGGGACTTCTGAAGGTCATCTGGTCCAATGCCCCTGCTCAAGCAGGACTACCTAGAGCCACTTGCCCTGGACCATGTCCAGATGGCTTTTGAATATCTCCAGGGATGAAGACTTCACAACATCCCTGAGCAACCTGTGCCAGTGCTCAGTCACCCTTACAGTAAAAAAGTGTTTCCTGATATTCAGGCTATCCTTCAATTGTAGACAAAGATAGAATGAGACAACTGACTAGATGTTGAGGAGAAAAGTTCAAGGTTGTGCATATGGGTTGGGGCAATCCCAAGCACAAATATAGGCTGGGCAGAGAATGGATTGACAGCAGCCCTGTCGAAAAGGACATCGGGGTATTGGTTGATGAGAAGTTCAACATGACCCAGCAATGTGTGTTTGCAGCCCAGAAAGCCAGCTATATCCTGGGTGGCATCAAAAGAAGTGTGACCAACAGGTCGAGGGAGGTGATTCTCGCCCTCTACTCTGCTCTCCTGAGAGCCCACCTGGAATGCTGCATACACCTTTGGGGCCCCCAATGTGGACCTGTTGGAGCAAGTTCAGAGGAGGGCCACAAAGATGATCAGAGGGCTGGAGCACCTCTTCTGTGAAGACAGGCTGAGAGAATAGGGTTGGTTCACCCTGGAGAAGAGAAGACTCCGGGGAGACCTTATAGCAGCCTTCAAGTACTTAAAGGGGGCTACAGGAAAGATGGGGAAGGACTCTTTATCAGAGAGTTGTGGGGCTAGGACGAGGGGTAACGGTTTTAAACTGAAAGAGGGTAGATTTAGATTAGATAAAAGGAAGAAATTCTTCACTATGAAGGTGGTGAGGCATTGGAACAGGTTGCCCAGAGAAGCGGTGGCTGCCATTTCCCTGAAAGGGTTCAAGTTCAGGTTGGATGGGGCTTGAGCAACCTGGTCTAGGGGAAGGTGTCCCTGTCCATGGCAGGGGGGATTGGAGCCAGATGATCTTTAAGGTCCCTCCCAACCCAAACCATTCTATGATTCTATGACATAAAGACAAATTCCGACTAGAAATGAGGAGCCAGCTTTCTTAATGAGTTAAATTAACTACTGGAAAATACAATTTGGCTACTGGGAATTGAGTGAAGGTGGAAGATGAGTTTTCATAGTTCCAGGGTGTTTGTCTCCTCCATAAGCACTTACCTGTCATGGGCAAAACAGTCTTGACTTGAAGAATGTCACTCAATGTATTGCCAATTAATATAAACTTTTAATTAATTTGGGTATTGACAAACAACTAAACACTTAGGGTAAACACTTCCCTCTGCCTTTCCCAGGCTCAAATTCAGCCTGGACACCTCTCTTCTCCCGTTCCTAGTATCCAGTGCTGTTGTTTATACCGCACATTCCATTCAGTCCCTTTGTTGAGGCAAACGGCAGTATAGGAAGTTGGGGTCAGAATGTAGTCATTTCTCTCTGCTGTTCCTTTTTACTTACTCATTTCTTCCTTCCCCTTGCAGCTACCACCCTTTGTTAAATATGTTTGAACAGAGGCACAGTATGCTCCTCTGGTTGTAGTTTTGGCACACAGTGAGGCATCATCCATTGCCAAGCCAGCATCTGTGACTGGTACAGGGCACTTCATGGCCTCCTGCCACACAGCTCTCCCTTGCAACTCCCTGTTACCAAAACATTGCAATGTATACCCAATACACTGTGTACCTCAGGTTACTTGACAGATGCCCTTATAGTCAGCAGGAAAAAGGAGGCTGACCTAGACTTGATGTTCGGATTGGGATGCAGTGAGTTGCATGTTAGAAATGCTTGTTTCTCCTCACTGACTATAAAAGTGGGTTCTATCACATAACTTGATTGTAGGCATTTGTGCTGTGCATTTCCTGGTAGTTAAAAAAACCCTCACTATTGGAGACTTTTACATGAAAACAATAGCTTTCTTCTGACACACATGCTGATTCAGCCAAAAAATAATGGTCTGTGTGGAAGAATTCTGGATGAAGTTCCTTGGTAATTGCTACACAACTCAGACAACTGTAGCCCCTTCTAGCATTAAAGGCTATGAAAGCCACCTACAACTGATTTCATTTCACTAGCTAATGCTAGCCTGAAAGTTTCATGGTGTTGAGTCCACATTTCATCCTTTAATAGTATCATATCGATCTTGAATATCTGTCAGTTAGCAAGAAACAGCACTGTTGGGACCAGAGCTGTCTTCCAAAATAATGTAATAAAATTAAAAATACACAGTTAAATTATCTGCCCTGGCTTCTTCCAAGTCACATGCTATGAAATTTCACTTGAAAGCCTGCATGTAGAACATAGAGACTTCAGTCAAGTTGAAGAGTTTGAAATTCCTGAAAGACAAAAGGGAAAAAGCAGCACCAAAAACTATCATGAGTTTTGAAGTGACAGGATATACATTAGGTAAGAAAGAACCACTGCCAACAGCTGAATTGTACTCTCTGTTGGAGAGGAACAGTAATCTGCACATCATGCAGTATGGAAGCTTTACTTTTCTCTCTGACTATGGCTATGACTTTGGGCACAGGAAGTGGCTGGCACTGAGCAAGTATAATTTGTATAGAGAGCACAATATGCCTACTCTCTTATGGTTTCACCAGCCTCCTGATGGAGGAAGGAGGACTAGTTGGATTACCCAGTCCTGCTCAGCTTGAGCTCAGGAGTCACTATGTTGTACAAATGAAACCAGTCCTTGTCAAGTGAGGCCATGGCTTGCTTGGAATGATTGATTACTTTTTGAAGAAATACCTTATTTCCTAAGCTTGTTTACAGAGTTGGTTTGTGGCTTCATAAGAAACTGAACTTAATTTCATGTTTTTTTGTGGCAGGTTGCAGTCAAGTGAATGGACATCTTCCTTAAATGCTAGCATTGATATGACTGCAGGTCATGAGCATTCCTTGCTGATTGACTCCATGGATAATAATTTCAGCAAAGTAAGAATTTACATTCACAGCTGTCAATAATGTGAACCCTGGTTGATGCAAGAAAATGTGAAGTGAAAACTGTGAGCCTATAGCAGCCAAGTCCTTCTGTAGGCACATTTAAATCTGCTCAGGTTTGTGTAGGTTTCTGCTCTTGTCTTGCTCTGATTTCCATGCCAAAAGCCACATATTGTTCTGATCGTGGCTCTGCTACAGTTTTCATAAGCAGACTAAATTTCAGAAGGCACTAAAATGTAGGCCAGCATTGTCTGTACCTAAAACGTGGTCCCAGGTTCTTTGTGGAATATTCAAGGCCTCAGTGATGAGCAAATAGGCAGAGTCTGTGAAAACAATGTGCAATCCCATGCGTAAGAAGTATACCTATGACTGGCCCTAGCATCTGCGATATCTGGAGAGTCTGCCCTTTCATTTAGCAACCATCTCAGTTTTTCCTCACTCATTGTCTTTCAAACCTGTGTCAGTCAGTCTGGGAGCTGAAGTGGAGACTGCTTTTTCGCTGCAGTGAATGACAGCCTGGCAGTCACCTGTCCTGTTTTGCTAAGGATGAAGCCCTGCTGAAGAGTTTGCCCACTGATCTCCTCAAGACTTGGGGGTGGTGCTCTCAAAAGCAGCATCAGCAGAATTACGGCAGAAGCCATAACTGGATGCTACTCTCTTATGCTTGGGGTTTGTTACAAGAACAGACAGTTTTTTCTTTCTACTGGAACTTTGGCAGTAAATGTTACATTGTCTGAAGACTCCTGGAAGAGCCCCTGTAGAATAAGGTCACTCTACAGCAGCTTGTTCAACAGTTTCAGAAGTCCTTTCAGCTGCAAGGGTGAAAGAACACAACAAATAAATAATAATTTTCTTCTTCTAGCCACAGAGTGAATCAGGATTCCTAGTAGCTCAAGGCCCTAGCAGAAAAGTACCATTGATCCATTTGTTTATCTTTCACTCGGAGGGGCTAGAAATTTATAGGGACCAAATGTTAGAGGGAAATGTTTTACATTCTGTTGCCTTTTCTAAAGCAGAATTGGAGAGAGATGGCTCATGAGAAACCTGCAAAGAGAAGGGGGGATATATCACTGAGGATTGGCTCTAGAGGTCAAATCTGACAGTGGAATGGGTTTGGGAAGGTTCATGCTCAATAGCTGAAACAAATTTATCTTTGAAGTCTGGATTGCTCTGGGTGAGGACAGTTGGGAACATAACCATTCCTGGTACTGACTAGTCTCTCTTTTATTCTTCCAGACTCAGCATATCCTTGGACTACGACGCCTGTTACGCTCTCTCTTCCGTTCCCGGACCCACTTGCCTCTGCTAGTGGCTATGTATCTGCTTGCTCTCCATGTCCTGCTCTTCCTGTGCTTTACAGGCCACCTATGAACAGGAATAACGGCCTTTTCTTGGGCCACAGACTTTTGTGTAATGAGGGCCTGCATTCCCTATTGACAGGATAGCACTTCACCCAGCTGCCTGTTTTCCAAATCAGCCCTTAAGGAGCAGCTGCACCCAGCAGCTTGCACCTAGGTTGCCTGCTGAGTATGCAGCAGCCAGTGCTGATGCTTGGGATTTGTTTCCAGGACATCTGCCTTTCCTTTGGTGTTTTCACATGAGTGGTACATTTTCCGAGCAAGGGTCCTCACGCTACAGGCTTCAAGCACGGCATCTGTTTTGCACCTGGAGGTAGCACCACTCATTTTATATAGTATTGTGTTGTGGTAGGAATAATGAAAATATTCTTGAGTTGCTGCAGTACTTCAACACCTCTAGGAACTTCAGGATCTTCCCCCTCTTAAACTGAATTGGTGAGCTGGGTTGGGGAAACCCTGTAGCTAGATATAAAAAAGAGAAGCTTTTTCTCTTTCCTCCATCCTTTAGAATTGCTCTGTAGCTTAGTGCTGTTTGAAATGCATATCCTAAGGAAGTTGTGGACACTTTAAGGAACATGAATTGAATTTCAAAATTGTGTTTCCTGCTCAGTTGCATCTCCTGTTGAAGAAAGACAAAAATTAATATATATGGACCTGTTGAGCATTCCATTTAAAAACAATCATATGTCTTCCCTTACAAGCCTATAAATAATAAATAATGTCAGTTATTTAATTATTGACAAAGAGTAGGAAACAAGAATCTTTATAGCTCTAAGTTAATAACCTTGCTGTTTATAGCATTTGTGCACCTCTCATGATGGAAGGTGCTTGCATATCTCTTGAAATGAGAGCTGCCGTACTTCCTGCATTCTCGTCCACTGAACCCTTGTCACAAGATTAAACCTGCACAGGCTGTGTTGAAGGGTTCTATGATGTAGTATGCGGACCCAAATCAAAGGCAGAAGCTCCATAAATAAACTTTCTCCCCTATGTTGAGGAAGGGACTAGAGATCTGAAACCTTCTGGCATCTCTGCTTTACGAAAAGACTGTTGTAGAAACCTAGTGCTGGTCATTGGACTTGTTTGAATCTAAAGCAAACCGATACAAATGGACTTGATCTTATAGGAATTGAGACTGCCCTCTTCCAAAGGGAGCATGCTGAATGCAAAGAAGATAGTTCCAATCAAGTTCCTTGTCAGAGACCAAGTGGTCATTCTGTTTAGAGTACTTGCCAGAAGGCTTGTATCTGCCTCTTGCTAGAGTATTAAGTCACATTTTTCCCATGGGAAAGAGGTAGTTCTTTTGATACTGCTTGTAAACTAAGATTCTCTAGCCAGTGAACAAAAGCTGTTTGAGGATGGATTGATTTCATCGTAGTAGCTAAAATAACTGGATCTCTGGCAGGTCCGGAACATTGGCGCTGTGTATCCATTTGTGCACTACCCTTGGTTATCTGTGTGGGCTTTCTCAACTACATAAAATTCAGTGACCAAATACTTTGCCTATAGCTTCCTGGGGCATGTGCTCCCGTATATATAATAAAGATTATTTTTCAGATGGAATTTGTGTAACTGTGTAAATGTCAGAGGTCTCTTGAGGGTATAGTGCTGCTGTTGTATCATACCTTTAACAGAATCATCATGGGACTATAGGTCACTTTTGCATACACTTACTTGTATGTTGATTGCAGAAGCTCTCTTTGTTCATATTTGAATGCCTACGGAGGTGAACTTTTTTCCCCTATCTCACCTTTCAGCCTTTTTCAGCTCTTGCTGCAATGGCAAATGAAAAATAGCACTTTAATAGTGAAAGCATTTTACTTTACTTTGCATTTAGGCACATTTGACTGAACACCGCACCGTTAGAGTTGTGCAAACCCAAGAAAGACATAAGAGTTAGCAACAGCAAGCTCGAAGCATGCTATTAAATTAGATGGGACTAGTTAAAACGTATTGTCCTCTTCCAACTTTCTGTAGCCAAAGACAGGTAACTTTGCTTATGTTCACTACTACAGTCCACCACCACTGTTAGAACAATTGCTAATAATGGGGTCTTGTAGGACCATAGATAATGTTTCCGCTGTATTTAATAGGAGCAAGAATTATAAGCAAGGTATGTTTCCTTAAAGCCCATGATGCAAGTTTTCCTGAACTAAGACAAGTTTCTGCTGGCTTAGAGACATTTAAGTATTTTATACCTTCTGATGGAACAGCTGCAGCTTAGATTAAATATATAAATAAATAAAATAAAACCTCAGAAGGAACTCCTGATCTGATAATCATAGTCTGACCTAACAGCTTTGTGGTTTGACCTAATGAAAGATGTGGCATTTTAGCCGATGTTTCCTGTTTCAAACATTTCAAGTTTTTGTTACTTCTTTGTTTGATGGACCTGTCCTGCCTAGTTTTTTGATCTATCTATCTGCAACAGAGTCTGAGAAGGAGAAAGTCCAGGATCTGTTTTTGTGCCAGGAGGAAGGCAGCATTATAAGGGATAGGGAGGAATGGAAGCAGGTTATTGCACAGAGCTATAAGAAGAACTTCTCCTTACCATCTCAGCTACCTTCACAGAATATGTATGAGCCTCTGGATATTGTAGACAAAGCACATGATGAGATAGAAGAGGAGGAACCTATGCAAGTACTCTCACCAAGGTCAGATCAACCGACCCCTTGCAACAAGAGCTGCATTGAGACCAGTGCTGAGAAGAAACAACAGTGAGTTATGGTCATATGTGATGCCCTCCTGAGCAGAAGAGAAGCACCCATTTGCAGACCAGACCCTCTTTCCAGGTATGTTTGCTGTCTCCCTGGGGCCCAGTTCAGGGATGTTGCCAGACAACTGACAAGCTTAGTATAGCCTTCAGACTATTACACATTCCAGCTCTTTCACATGGGTATTAATGATGTTGCAACAAGAAGTCTAAGGTTGATCAAAAGAGTTCAGGGCCCTGTGAAGAATATGAAAAGATTCAGGAGCACACGTAGTGTTTTCCTCAATCCTCTCAGTAACAGGGAGAGACATTGGAAGAAACAGATGTGCCAAAGACATCAATGCCTGGCTCCAGGACTGATGTCTCCACCAGAACTTTGTTTTTTATAACCACATGAAAGTCTTTAAAACACAAGGTCTGCTGGGGCCTGACAGGATCCACCTGTCCCGATGGGGGAAATGCATCTTTGCTTGTAAAGTGGTAGGGCTCATTGAGAGGGCTTTGAACTAGAATCAGTGGGAGAAGGAGATACCGTCAGGAGAGCTGAAGACAAGGGTTGATGTGGCATCGCCTGAGGGTGACAGTGCTATGAGAAACAAACAGGATGAACTGGAAGCGATGGTCAGTTCCCAGAGCTATGATATCATTGGTATCGGAGAGACTTCGAGGAATGAGTCCCAGGACTGGAGTGCTGGGATGCAGGGCTACAGGCTTTTCAGGAGGGGTAGGCATGGCAGGCAGGGTGGAGGAGTTGCACCATATGTAAGGGAGAGGTACAGTTAGGGACAATGTGGTTGAGAGCCTCTGGGTGAGGATTAGGAGGATGGAAAACAAAGCAGATGTCATGGTGGGTGGCTACTATTGTTTGCCCAGACAGGATGATAGCACTGGTGAGTTATTCTATAGGTAATAAGGAGAAATCTCTGTATCAGTAGCCCTTGTCCCTGTGGGAGATTTCAACTTCCCAGACATCAACTGGGAATTCCATACTGCTGTGACGAGGGAGTCTGGGAAATTCCTGAATTTTGTGGAAGATACCTTCTTGTGAAAAGTACTCAGTGAGCCAACTAGGAAAGATGCCCTCCTAGAATTGTTTGTGAATAGAGAAGTGCTCATGGGAGATGTGATCATAAGTGGCTGTCTTGGCCACAGCGATCATGAAATGGTTAAGTTTAAAATTGTCAGTGTAGTGAGAAAAAAGGACAGCAGAGTTGCTACCCTGGATTTTGAGAGAGTAAACATGCTATTCAGGGAGCTACTTAACAGTGTCCCCTGGCAATCTGCTTTTGAGAAATTAGGAGTCAGGAAGTGTTGGTCAATTTTTAAGAAGCACCTTTTAGAAGCAGAGTAACAGGCAACTCTACGGTGTCAAAAGTCAAGCAAGTAGGGCAGAAGACCAGCTTGGCTAAACAGAGAACTCCTCATGGAGCTCAAGAGCAAAAAGGAATTGTATGATCTCTGGAAGCAAGATCAGGCTTCGCAGGACAATTCCAGAGCTGTGCAGGGAGATGACATGAAAGGCCAAAGCTCAGAGTTGAAACTGGTCAGTGTTGTGTCAGACAATAAGGAAAGCTTTTTCAAGTACATTAATATCAAGAGAAAGTCTAAAGAAAACATTGGAGTGATCCTTGTTGAAGATGGTCAGCTGACTAATAGGGATTAAGAAAATGCAGAGATGCTTAGTGATTTCTTTGCCTCAGTCTTTCATAATATTGATAGACTTTGGGCTGACCAGTCCCCTAAGTCAGAGGACCCCAAGCATTGGAACAGTGACTTCCCATTTGTAAACACTGAAATTGTAAGGGACCGGCTATATCAGATGAATGTACACAAGTCCATGGGGCCTGATAGGATTCACCCCAGAGTACTGAAGAAGTTAGCAGATGTTACAGCAGGACCCCTCTCAATCATCTACCAAAGGTCTTGGGAGTCTGGGGAGGTCCCTCCTGACTGGAAGCTAGCCAATGTTATTCCTATCTACAAGAACAGTGAGAAGGAAGGCCCAGGAAACCACAGACCTCTTAGTCTAACCTCAGCTTCTGGAAAAAATATGGAGATCATATTGGGTGCTCTTGAAAGACACTTAAAAAACAATGCAATCATCAGGCACAGTCAACATGGGTTCACAAAGGGAAAGGCCTGTTCAACTGATTTGATATCCTTCTATGCTAAGGTCAACCACTTAGTGGATCAAGGGAAGGTGGTGAATGTAGTTTTTCTGCATCTTAGTAAGGCTTTTGATACCATCCCTCCCAGCATCCTTTGATACATGAAGAGCATTCATGTATATATGTTTATATATGGGGGGGTGTGTGTATGTCTCTGTGTGTATGTTTCTGTGTCTGTGTTTCTCTGTGTTTATATATATTTTTATTTGTGCTGTAAAGTACTGAGTCAGGTACACAGTGCATTGAGTGAAGAACTGGCTAAACAGCAGGGCTCAAAGCATTGTAGTGAATGGGGCTATACTTGGCTGGCAATCAGTCATCAGTGGTGTTCCTTAGGACTCAATTCTAGGGCCAATTTTGTTCAGTATTTTTATTAATGATCTGGATGCAGGACTTTGCTGGCAATAATAAACTAGGAGGTGCTGTTGACTCTCTCAAGCAACAAGAGACCTTGCACAGGGATCTAGACAGATTGCAGCATTAACAAGAACAAATGCTGGATTCTTCATCTGGAACAAAGTAAGGCCGAGCACAAGTTATAAATTAGGAAAGGAGTGGCTGGAGAGCAGCCCTGCAGAAAGCTATCTGGGGGTGCCAGTGTGCAGCAGCTCAGTAGGAGCCAACAGTGAGCCAAGAGGGCAAACCACATCCCAGGGCACATCAAGCAGAGCATGACCACCCGGCAAAGAGAGGTGGTTACCCCACTGTATTCAGCGTTGGTGCAGACTCACCAGGAGCTGCACCCCACCATTTGAGAAGGGTGTGAAGGTCCTTGAATGCATCCAGAGGAGGGCAACCAAGCTGGTGAAAGGCTGACAAGCATGTCCTGTGAGGAGTGGCTGAGGGCTCTGAGTTTGGAGAGAAGGAAGCTGAGGAGCGACCTCATTGCTCTCTACAGCTTCCTGAAGAGGAGATGTGGAGAGGGAGGTGCTGAGCTCTTCTCCGTGGGATCCAGTGATAGTACTTGTGGGAATGGTTCAAAGCTGCATCAGGGGATGTTCAGACTTGACATTAGAGTCATAAAATCACAGAATGATTTGGGTTGGAAGGGACCTTAAAGATCACCTATTTCCAACCCTGCTGCCGTGGGCAGAGACACCTTCCACTAGACCAGGTTGCTCAAAGCCCCATCCAACCTGACCTTGAACACTTCCAGGGAGGTGGCAGACACCACTTCTCTGGGCAACCTGTTTCAGTGCCTCACCACCCTCATAGTGAAGAATTTGTTCCTTATATCTAATCTAAATCTACCCTCTTTCAGTTTAAAATCATTACCCTTTGTCCTATCACTACCCCTTGTAAAAAGTCCCTCTACAGCTTTTGTGTAGGCCCCCTTTAGATACTGGAAGGTGACTCTAAGGCCTCCCCGGAGTCTTCTCCAGCGTGAACCAACCCTAGTCTCTCAGCCTGTCTTCACAGGAGAGGTGCTTCAGCCCTCTGATCATCTTTGTGGCCTTCCTCTGAACTTGCTCCAACAGGTCCACGTTGCGGGCCCCAAAGGTGTATGCAGCATTCCAGGTGGGCTCTCAGGAGAACAGAATAGAGGGGGAGAATCACCTCCCTTGACCTGATGGTCACACTTCTTTTGATGCTGCCCAGGGTACTGTGCCTGGGCTGCAAACACACATTGCTGGGTCATGTTAAGCTTCTTGTCAACCACGATTCCCCAAGTCCTTTTCGACAGGGCTGCTGTCAATCCATTCTCCGCCCAGCCTGTGTGTTTGGGATTGCCCTGACCCATGTGCAGGACCTTGCACCTGGCCTTGTTGAACTTCATGAGGATTGCATGGGCCCACCTCTCAAGCCGGTCAAGGTCTCTCTGGATGGCATCCTCCAGCATGTTGACTGCACCACACAGCTTGGTATCATCAGAAAACTTGCTGCGGGTGCACTCAATCCCACTGTCCATGTTACTGACAAAGATGTTAAACAGCACTCTTCCCAGTACCAACCTCTGAGGAATACTACTCATCACTGGTCTCCACTTGGACATCAGCTGTTGACCACAACTCTTTGAGTGCAACCATCCAGCCAATTCCTTATCTACCGAGTGGTCCATCCAAAAAAGTCCATGTTTCTCCAATTTAGAGACAAGGATGTCATGCAGGACAGTGTCAAATTAGGAAACATTTATTTACCAAGAGGGTGGTTACACACTGGAAGAGGCTTCCTGGAGACTGGCTGATGTGATACCCCAAGCCTGTCAGTGTTTGAAGCATCTGGACAATGCCCTTAATAACATGCTCTAACTTTTGGTCAGCCCTGAAATGGTCAGACAGTTGGACTCCATGGTCATTGCAGGTCCCTTCCAACTGACCTATTCTACTCTAAGACCTGTATATCGTGCCATGGTGTCAAATAGATACTCTAGGAGGTTTTTTTGCTCGATTTGACTCATTCAGAAAGGAAATTATTTTGGTTTGAGATATTTATCTGGTGTCAAACTAGCATGATTCATGCTACTCATTCCAAAATTGTGCACTTCCCACCAGTAAGTAATGTACCAATGAGTTTGATCTGTAAGTGCTTAGGATTCTTTAACTACATGCTTTCCATCTTCCTAGGTCAAGCTATTTACTCTTTTACCTTTTTTTTTTTTTTTTTTTGGTCTGGAAGAGCTTTCATTCTTGTATGTATGTATGTATGTATATGTGTGTGTGTATGTCTGTGTTTATATATATTTTTAATTGTGCTGTAAAGTACTGAGTCAAAATTCATAACAAGTTCTGTAAGCAGTAGCTTGTTTTAGATCTCATTGTAATTGTCACGCCCAGAGGTTTCAGCCTTTTAATTTTTTTGTATTTTTACAGCAGAATGATTTTTTGGAAGAGATGAAAATTAAGATCACAATCTGGTTTTGCACACTAAGAAATGTAACTGTGCCCCATCAAGTGCTACTCACAGAGTCAGCAATTTGTATCCTGCATATAGTCCTTGTCAGCATCCCAGAGCACAGGCAGCGTGCGAGGGAACTTCAGCGCGCTAGTGCAGGTTTTGGTATTCATGACTTGAGCAGAGCTGGGGGCTGGGACACAGGAAATGAAGATAGCTGAAGTTAAAACAGGAACTCAGAGCACAGAGCAGTCCAAAAGCTGTTGCTAGAAACAGGTGCCCAAGCAAGAAGCAGCAAGTTTGCCAGCAGGAGCTGGTGAGCCTTTTAAGGTAAGAAAGCTGAGTGGGTTTTGAGAGTGGAAAGTTAGAAACACCAGCAACAAAATGTAGGGTTTTGGTGGACAAAGAGAACTCCTTTGTGACTCAGCATGTGTGAGTTGATAGTGCTCAGCATTTGCTTTTCAGTCTGTTTGGTCATTATTGTTGCTCTTGTGTTTGAGAGTCTAAGGGACCATGTTTCCAGATCAACCAACACGACTGTACTAAGTGTGGTAGCCCTATATTTGTGCTGTAGTGGATGCTTTCAAGGGGAAAAATGGGACAAACTAAAGGGTTCAGATGCTACTCTGGCTGATATTTGTCACTGTAGAGGACGTCTGGAGCCTTGTGGTGTGATTAGAGTCTGTGGTTTGTCATGGTTCCCAAGATGCACAGTGGGTAGCTTTGGAGAGTAGGTGGTCAAGAACCATTTACAGCAGTATTTAAAACCCTGAACCACCTGCATTTGAACTAGCTGTCCTGTTGAGCCAGCCCTATGCTAGCTGGTTATTGCTGCTATTTTATCACAAACTTTAAAAATCTTTGGAGTGAGAGGTGCTAATAAATTAAGGAGGGGGGAAGGAGATGAAAAGTATAGTTAGATTGTGCTATGTTGTCCACATAAGCCTTCCTGAATCCCCTGCTTCTATTTGCAATTAGCTATATTCAGTTTGTCATAAGATTACTGTCAGTGCATACAAGCACAGTGGAGTATCTCACAGACCTGCTGTGTTCTGGAGTATGACTTTTTTTTTTTTTTTTTTTTTTTCCCCCCCACCCGCCCCCCCCCACCCGCTGAGGCAGCCTGGGGAAGGCCTTAAAGCCAGATCTTCACAGTAAATCTGCCTTGGTCAACATCCACTCCCTTTGCTAACTATCTGCCTTTTGTTTAACAAAAGAAAGACTCATCCCTGCTGTGCTCTTTTAGTTTCTGTTGTCTTTGCTCCCTGGTCTTACAGTGCTGATTCTCTACACAATTGGTAAAGATTGCTTTAAAATGAACTGAACAGTGCACTGTACCAAACTGGAAGGTTATTCACTTAACAGCTTTTTTGTGTTGTGCATTTAATTACTTGTTCAGCATAAACATTTTTCTTGCACAGAAAGAAACTGTCCTGGGCACAGTCCAGTTTGTAGGCTACTGTATGGTTGTGGAATTGAGGGGTTAGTGCTGTTGAGAAGCATGTAATAAAAGCACGCTGTTAAATGAGGATCCATCACAAAGCAGTTCTCTTCCCTCCTGTTGGTTTGTTCGAAGGTTTTAGGTGATTGGAGTGATGTGAAACAGGGCTTAGCAGCCCAGTCTTTGCTGTACATTCTGTTCAGTCTTTCTGTCTGACCTAGTGAAAAGCTTCTTTGGGTGACAGTAAGAACAATTGGGGGCTCCTCAACACCACAGGCAGTAATGAGGAGTGGGACATGAGAGCTCTGCTGAGAATGGTTGCCCTGTTGTGTAGGGGCAGGCAAGCCCTGTAACCTTTTTTCTGTCTCTCATTTTGTAGCAACTGTGTTGTTTGGGAGGGGCTTTTTCATCATCTTTTTTTAACAGTCACCTTGAAAATTAAATGCAGGAGTTTTAGATTTCACATTACTTTCATTTAACTTCCTCTTCCTGGGCCTATCGCTTCCTCCAGGCCTCTTTGGACAGCCTGTACAAGCCATACTACTTGCAGCTTCAGCCTTTTCAGCCCTGCACACAATGACTTTAGCCCCATTTCCTGTTTTTAAAATATGAGAGACATAAATACCACACAGCATACTGTACCAGCACTGTCAAACATAGCTGTTCTCTGAACCTTCTCTAGCACACTAGGCAGTGATTAAAGGGTTGGAAAACAGACAAGAGACTTGAGTCCAACCTCAGGTAATTAATCATTGTATCATAGTGGAAGAGCAAGACACAGCCTCTGGTGGTGTGCTGTGACTGTGCTTAACAGAAGGGAGGTTAAAATAAGGAACAGTCTTCCACAGCACAGAAAATTTATGTACGTTGGAAAAGCAGAATCTGGTAGTTGGATGATAGCACTAAGTGACATTAAAATAAGGTGTGTGTTTTAACTGTGGAGTCAGTGTGCATGAAGACTTAAGTCTTCAAGTTAAGATTTTAAGTTTACACTTAAAATCCCAGTGTGTTTTGCTGAAAGAAGTGCTGGGGCTCAAGAGTAGCTGTTTTGGGGTGCCCTGTGTTGTATGAGGGAGAGAGAGATCAGCAGGGCAGATAGCCTGCAAGGGTCCCTTCCAGCCCGAGTTATGCCATGACTGCTGGAGTCTGATGTGCCGATGGCCGTGAGCCAGCAGTGCCTACATGCTGGGCTCTGGGTGATACCGTCTCCTCTTTGTGCAGATGTGGAAAGCAGTCGTGGGACATGACGTATCAGTGAAGGTTGAGGCTCAGGGAGATGACTGGGACACTGACCCTGATTTTGTGGTGAGTGTCTGGTGTAGTAATCCATAATATTGGTTGGGGTGGTGGTGTGAAGGATTCACTGGCCCCAGCCATATGATGGTCAACGGAGCCAGGGCAGGGGCCTCAGCACAGCATGCAGAGCAGCACCGCTGGCTGTGCAGGATCAGCCAAGTTCCACCAACCCTTCAGAGGTACTGTCTAAGCCATTTCTGACCCATATCTATGCTCACTCTCCAGAACTTCCTACATCAGTGTACCCTGCATCTGACTACAAGTAATATCACTTAAGGAGTATAGAACATTTAGTTTCTTTTAAACCTGCTCCCTGGTAACTTCAGAGTCCTCCCCACAACTGACATCACAAAAAATAGCAAAGATTTACATTTTCTCTTTCCCACAATGTTTGTAATTGTACAGGATTCCAGCATTGCCCTAATTTGTCTTTTTTACAGATGGAAGATTCCTACTGTATTTATGGTCAACTTGTGCAGATGCAGCTCCATGCCTCTAAATAGCCTTGTTTTCTATCTAGTCCAGTTCTGTAGGTGAGATGGTGAGAGAATAGAAGGGCTCAGCCTGTGGAAACCCCATGCATTCATATAGTGTCATAATTTTAATTTTTGATTTGAGTCTCTATTCCTTTCCTAATATGTCACTCACACTTAGGCTTTTCGGCCAATTCTGTATTTGCTACGCTTCATAACTGCATGTAATTCCATCTTTTGTACTCCTTCCTGAATGGTAAACATTTTGGAACCGTCGTTGTGCTGATATAATTAGGATTTTTTTTTTCTCACATGCTTTACTTTTATACTTACTAACACTAACCTTCCTTTACGATTTTATCACCCAGTGATTTGGCATCACAACATTTTTCTGAAGTCCTTTGTTTCCTGTATTTGGTTAACCTAAACAGTCCTTTACTATCTCAACTCATTGACATCTTTCTTCATAGACTTTTTCTAAACCTATTAGGAGCACATAGCACAGCAAACGTCCTGCTCCTGGCACCAAGGAGTGCCAGCCATGCTTTACAGCCACAGGTCTCTCGTAAGCTCTGTTGAGATTTTTATTTCCTTTCCAAGATAGTGTCTCGATGGACAGGTTGTTCTGTTACACAAGAGTCCTATGTTTTCGAGGTTGTCTTGCCTAGTTAGTTCCAGTAAGAAATTCTAGTTTAGGACAGAAAAGCAAGTCTCCTCCTCAAAATTCCAAATTATTAGTATTTTTTTTTAAAAGTCGCTGCTGTCATTTTTTTTGTTTTGTTTTTTTTTACTTCATTTCTTCTACTTGTGGAAGCACTTAAAATAAGCCTGAACATATTAAGACTTTGTATGATTTTTAAATTCGATTTTGTATATACATAGTTTTAGCTTTATGAGTTTATTGGTGCCTCCATTTATCTAATACGTGTTCAGACCTTCCAAAAAGAAGACGAAATAAATGCTGCCATAACGAAGCTGAGGCAGAACAGTGGACCTTGAGCGAAACGTTCACTTCAGTGTTCTTTCCATATTTTTCTAAACAATTTCCACAGCATTTTTGTTTGCTAGCTCCTCCCTGAGGAAGAGGAATGGAGCTTCCCGCAGCCCCGCGTCCTGTATCCGCGGCCGTCCCGGCAATGCGGGCCGGCGGGATGAGGCGCCCGGGAGCCCCGGCCGTCCCCGCGGTGCCTCGCCCGCCGCCCGCCCCGCGGCCGCGCCCGAAGCCGCCCTCGTCTCTCCGCCCAGCCCGGCCCGGGTCGCCCGAGCTCGCTCGGGGCCAGGCCGAGCCCGCTGGAGCTGCACCGAGCGCTGTCCTCTGGCAGGGCGGCGGGCGGCGCGGGGAGACCGGGGGACAGAGCCCCGTCTCTCCGGGGCGGGCGGGCCCCGCCGGCCGCTGACGGCTGCGGTTCGCTCTGCAGAACGACGTCTCCGAGAAGGAGCAGCGCTGGGGAGCCAAAACCATCGAGGGCTCCGGACGCGCCGAGCACATCGAGTGAGTGCAGTGCAGTGCAGTGTAGTGCGGCGGGCGGGCGGGCGGGCGGGCGGCTGTGATGAGACCTGCGGACGGGCCGTTACCGCTGCGACGTCCCGTGAGGGGAAGCGGCAGCGCCGACCGAAACGAGCCAAATTTGGGCCGGTGCGCGGCGGGGGCGGAGCGGCCGGTGCGGGGCCCGGCCCGCTGCCCGCCTCGCAGCACCTCCGGGGCCCCGGGGCGCGGGGCCGGCCAGGAGAGCTTCACCGGCGGTGCGGGGTCCTCCTTCTTCTGGGGCCCCTCTTCTCTTCTGGGGCTCCTCGCGTGGGGTACACCTCCGGCCCCTGCAAGCAGCGAGGTCCCAGGGGAGTGGAGACCTCATCCCGGGCCAGAAACGCCATGGGGGTGTGCTGCCACCCCCCCAGGGCTGCAGGCTACTCACTCGCCTGGGTTCTGCCAGCTGCATCCAGGCTCTTGTTTTGAGATGCTGCTGTTGCACCTGAGGCAAAATTCACAGGCCGCCTGTGATGCTTCGAGGGGTTAACTTTCAAGTACCTCCAGACAGCGGCAAAAACTTTCTGCTCCTTCCATCTCCAAAGCTGACCCTATCCAGCAGCTCCTTTGGGACATCCCGGTACTGCCCTCCACAGTGTGCTTAGTGCAGCACACAGAAAAAGGAGAGTTGAAGACTGGGTGCATCCCTGAATGGAGGCTTCAGGGTGGGGGCTGGATGCCTCCACTGAGCCTACCACTCTGGATCCTTCGCCAGCCCCCAGGGTAGCATCATCTGCTGCACATGTGTAGACCAGTGTGGGCACACTGTGGCAGCTGGCAGTGGGTTTTAGTCCTGCTTTGTGCTGGGTTCTGACTGGTACACTGGCACAGGGATACTCCAACTGGCTGCATGGGTCTGCACAATCCCACAGTGACCTTTCCTGACTCTGTCTCACCAGCATCCATCAGCTGAGGAGCAAAGTGTCAGAGGAACATGAGGTCATCAAGAAGAAAGAGCTGGAGACTGCCCCCAAGGCCTCCTATGGCTATGGGGGTAAATTTGGAACAGAGCGGGACCGAATGGATAAGGTAAAAGTTGTAGAGGGCTTCCTCTGGCCCCAAGTGGAAGTCTTTTTCTCAAAAAGGAAAGAGCATCCCTGTTTTCTCGCCTGACCCTGAAGGGAAAGAATGGAGAGCTGGCATAGCTGTATAGAGTCACACATGTCTAGCTAGCTCATAATCTGTCTCCAGGATCTGTTTGAACCCATCTTTGTAATTTGTCTCTACAACTTCTTTGCAACACTCCAGTTGTGAAGTGAAGGATTTTTCGGTGACGTTTCAAACCTGCTGTATAACAACTAAATTAGATGTCTCCATACTTGTGCTTCAAGAACTAATGAATAGTAGTTCCCTCCTCACATTCTTCATTACAGACCTCTGTCATATCTCCCCAAGATGAAGCCCTAGTTCATATTCTCTTTTCTCAAATCAAATCTGTTTTATGTTTTCTGATAATCAGCATCATCATGCATTTTTCTGTACCTTTCAACATTTAATACTTTTTTTTTTTTCAGAAGTGAGATGATAAGATTGCAGTAGTATTCAACATATAGGGTCAGTGTGGGTGTGCATGATACCAGGATGGCCGGGTGAGAAACAGACATTTTCGGGAGGCCAAAATGGAGCAGCCATGCTCAGACCCTTCTGCTGGAGCAGAGTGAGGATGTTTTTGTTGAGCAGCTCTTTGGCCTTCATCCAGTCTTACCAGAATGTTGCAAGCATTCAGCCTCTGGCCCTTCTCCTGAGGAGTGTGTGCAATTCCTGACCATACCACCTCTGGCATAGAGCAGTGGGACCCTGGTCTGGCCTGTGGTAGGCGTAAAGGATGATTCCCAGCTAGGTCTGCTAACCCTCACTCTCAGACACAGAAAATAGGGAGCAGGTGCCAGACCTGCTGCCTGTGGGTTTTCATTTGTGCATGCCTATTTGCACTTTTCACCTCAGTTCCACATGTGGTTATCTACCACTCCACTGGCATTTGGGAGCAGCAAGTATTCAGCATCCCACAGTTTGCATGATGAGCTGTCAGTGGGGCCAGTTGTGTGGGATGGCTGCTCTTGAAGCTGCATCACAGGTCTCAGAGCAGAGTTGGTACTGGCAAACAGTGTGTGGAAGGCATTGCAACTGCTAGGACAGCGAGTTTGGACCTGTCACCTTGTGACTGCAAGCATCTTGGCAGCGGGGTAGAGCAACTGTGTGATGCCTGTATCTCTGTCCGCCCTATCAGTCTGACTGTGGGTACTCATGTCATGCTGTCTCTCTTCTCAGTGCGCAGTGGGCCATGAGTACGTTGCTGATGTTGGGAAGCACTCCTCACAGACGGATGCAGCCCAGGGCTTTGGGGGGAAGTATGGAGTCCAGCGGGACCGAGCTGACAAGGTATGTTGGACAGGACAGCTGAAATACATTCTTGCAGACTGTGCTCAGTGCTGCCCCTAAAACACTGTACTACATTTAGGATTGCAGCTGCAGGTTTCAGGGTGCTGGTAGGTGCAGGTCTAGGCACACGATGCACCACAGTCTCCACTGAAACATGCAGGTTACCTCCTGTGTGCAGGACAATGGCTGATGGCAAATTGCAAGGCACTTGTGAAGATTGTCTCTCTGGTGTGCATTAATGTGCTTGCACTGTCCTATCCAGGCAGCACTGTGTTTGTTTTGGGGGCTGTGGTGGTTTGCATCTCCAAACCCTCAACCTGTGCTACGCAGTGACTGGCTATGGCAGGACTGGATGGGGACAGCAGGATGCCATCCCTCCTGTACACCTCCAGCTGCCTAGCTGCCTTGCTTGCTGACAGGGTGTAGGGGTCATGATTGTGATCCTCTTAACTGGAATGCTCTTGTGAGGGCCCATTCCAGGGGAAACTGCCACATGGACAGCAGTGGTGGTGTGAGAGGCAGAGGAGGTCTGTACCAGCTGAGGACTGGCCAGGCACCTGCATGTTGCAGCACAAGACAGGGAGCAGGGTCCCAGACCAGCCCCTGGAGAAGGGTGAGTGAGACCTGACTTGGCCCTTGGGACAACTGACATTCCTCCCTTTCTTGTTCCAGTCAGCACTGGGCTTTGAATACAAGGGTGAGGTGGAGAAACACTCGTCCCAGAAAGGCAAGTCCATAGACACATGTGGCTCCTTGACACTTTGTCCAGTTTCTTTTCTGCTCCCAATATCTTGTGGTGTCTGCTGTGGCACTGTCTCTTTTGTTACCCCCCACCCGTCACTTGTTTCAGATTCCTCTTCCCAGTCAGTCACCCTTGCGACCCCATTCCCTGCTGTCCCGTCACCACCCTTCTGTTGTACGTTCCACTTGTCTCTGTGTTCTGCTTTGATGAAAACCACGTCATGGCTGGGCAGAGAAGACACCTCCACATGCACCTCTGCTGGAAGGTTGTGGGTCCCTTTCCTCTAGAAGTCCTTCTGAGCAACTGCTCCAGAGGGAACCCAAGCACTGTAGGATGCAAGAAGTGGTTTCTGAAAAAGTGGCCTATAAGAAAAGGCACAAGGGATATGGAAACAAAAGCCTATACAGCACCCAAGCTTTTGCAGAATTCTGGGGATGATTCAACCAAACTTTGACATGCAATCATTGCAAGAACTGAAACTAAAGCTGTTTTAAATATTCTGCAACCAAGAGAAGATGAGAGGGCAAGCTTTGTTACTGTTTCAGATAAATGTGAGGAATACTGCATTACCAAGAAAAGAAGAACTGATACATGTAAATTTCAGATGAAGCTATAAAAGAAGGAAGATGTTTAGAGGCATTCTTGGCTCATCTTAATGAATCACATGCCGTTGTGCTACATTAACATATTCCTTTATAAGAGACCGTATACTGGATTGTAGACACAGAAATTCAACAGGTTGTGTAGAACCACAGAAATCACTCAGGACAAAATGAAAGTGTTAGGAATAGATTAAGGTATTTTGGATTGGTTTTCATAAAAATTTGTCCATACTGGCAACTCCAGCATCAAGGTAGCAGTCATAAAATCTGTGTTTCCTGAAAACAGCATCCTAAAAGATCCATTTTATAATGGCCTAATGGGTAAATAATATTTTAATCGAGGTAAGTTAAGAAGTTTCTAGGACTTACAGATTAATTCTTTAGTGCCTGAGCTTCTATGAAGCAGAGAGCCATTCCTGAATACAAAATGTTTTTGTGTATATTTCTCTAGATCACAGTCTTCATGGACTGATAAGGCTGAATTTGCTGGAGAAGCCCAAAGTCATTCCTGTGAAATGCAAACCTGTAAGAATAGGGTCAGGGAACAAAGAGAGGTAACTGTGATTTACTCCTTCTGAAGGGTAGGATTCGGAAACAGCTGGCAGACCACATCTCTTAAAGCAAAGTGTCTCTATACAACCAGCAACTAGGATAGAGGCTGAAATTTCTTTTGACATCAGCCAATAGTAACAAGGTAGTCCTTAGAGAATAACTGAACATAGTTGAAGTAGTTAATACATTACTAGTTTAGAAGATGGAAAAAAGGGAGGTATAAGTAAGACATGCTATGCCTCTAGCACATAACAGGCGAGAGTGACAGTCTCGGGGGGAGAGCTGGAGTATGTCTCCAGAAATGTGGGTTTCAGCCTTTGCTGCGGTATCCAGAGTCAGTGGTTTCCTTGTAGAAGTTGAGACTCCATTATAGCAAATATAAGCCATATAACAGAAGTTTGCCATTTCTTCTGTACTTTCAAGGGCTCAGTATAGTTATTCACAGGCATTTTCAGAGACTGGCAGACCACAGGTTGAAATCCTTGCTGTGGAGATATATGTGGATGAATGTCCAGGTGGTGACTGCCCAAGTCTTGCCTTGCTGAGCTCCCACTGCCTCCCCAGCTGCCCTTGCCATGTCACTTTTCTTCCTTGCCCTCTTGGCCTGCTGTTTCCTGATGCCCATGGCCCTTAGGCTCTCTTGCTGCCATGACACACACTTGCCCTGTGCACCCATTCCCATGGGCTCTTATCCTCAATGGCCCTCATGGTGCTCCCTGCCATCCACTCTGTCCACTCCAAACCCCTTGCTTTTTCTAGTGTCTTCTATCGTCCCAGCTTCATTTCCTCTTTCCTGGTGCTGCTCCCTATCTTTACCCCTTCACCTCAGCAGCCCTGTGCTTGGGACAGCATTTCATTCCATATACCATCTCAGATTACTCCAAGGGCTTTGGTGGCCGTTACGGTGTGGAGAAGGAGAAGGTGGACAAAGCAGCAGTGGGATTTGACTACAAGAGCCAGGCAGAGAAGCATGACTCTCAGAAAGGTGAGCTGGGGAGCCCCATACAGCAGGCAGTATTAGGACTGGAGCTTGAGACTATGCCTACTGGGGCTATGGGGCACTGTGCTTGGTTTTTGCAACCTGCTGCACGAATGGTAGAACGGCCACAGGGAGATGTTGGGTGCCCACTGCTTGCAGCAGGGGAATAGGCCAGATGAGGAAAGCCATTGCACAGTGCATGACTGCTGGAAAAAGTTCAAGCTAAATGAAGAGGAACGGCAGATTTGTATGGACACAGGGATCTGCTGGGCAGTATGTCACCAAAGGAAGGGTGCAGGGCAGATGCTAATAGGAGGCAGCATCTCCCAGGGAGGAGAGGAGGGAGGGCTGTTGCTGCAACCACCAGTGGGGAAATCTGGTCTTGCTACATGTCTTTCTTGTAAGTCATGAGGAGGAAAAACTATTGCCCCTGTGAGAACAGCCTGAACTCACAGTGCTGTCACTTTTCTCTTTCCCTACCTTGTCTGTCCTCTTACATGCCATGGTCTGGATCCCTGTGTCTGAAGACTATTCTGTGGGCTTTGGTGGGAAGTTCGGGGTCCAGAGGGATCGTCAAGACAAGAGTGCCCTTGGCTGGGAACATCAGGAGGAAGTGCAACCCCATGCATCCCAAACAGGTATGGCAATGCTGCCAGAAGTGGCAGCACAGTTTTCTTGGAGCACACACAGGCCTAGAGCTAGTGTTTCATACTTGACAGAGATCCAGCTCCTAGAAACTGAATGTGTACAGCATGTTGTGGAGCACCTGGGACGTTGTGGAACACCTGGCACATTGTGAATCCCCAAAGCACAAGGGTAAACTCTGTCAGAGTAGGTGCATGCTTAGATCAGTGGGGGACATCAAAATGCAAGTCTCCAAATTGGGCTTCCCAGACTAAACCGTGCTTTCCCTGAGATACGTTCCTGCTCGTAAGCTCATTCAAAAGGTGAGCACATGGGAAAGAGGCAAAACAGGTTCCAGGAATGGCTTGACTACTGTATGTTTAACTTCAGTGTACAAGGCCACACACACTCAAAGGACATGACTGGCTTCTCACCCCAGTGTCTTAGAAGCAGGTTTGCCATTGTACAGCACTGAACATGCGTGCACTTTGCCGAAAGGAATGAAGAATTAGGCTTAAAAGCTACTGTCCAGAGCATTTTGCATGCATTATCTGTTTAGTTCCATAAGATGCAGACAAAGTTAACTCATTTCACTGATCACAGCATACTGAAGTCAAAGGATGCACACACAATATAAAATAGCCTCGTTTTTTTCATACAGACTATGCCAAGGGGTTTGGAGGCCGTTACGGGGTCCAGAAGGACAGAGTAGATAAGGTAAGACTGCATACTGCAGCTTGCAGTTGCATCCTGCTAATCACTGCTCTTTGCACTGCTTCAAGGGAAGAGACTTCCCAAATGAAGATGAAGTCCCACTGCTTAGTGCACAACTATTGCAAGTATGAGGGAACTGGCCCAGTGTAAATACCAGAGGGTGCAGAGGAATGCAGCCAGGGAGACCATAATGCAAGGAAGAAAAAGTTTTTTCCATTGTCAGCTACTTTTGAATCATTCCACTCTCGGACTGAACAGTCATACACCTGCTTTTTCTTGGGGCAAGATTTAATAGCAGAACCAGTGAAGAGCTTTCTAAGGGCATCAGACTGTGCCCTCTTAAATAGCTAGTACCATTTGAGATACTGGGAATGTTCTGTTTAGCAGCTGTCACACCTACACATAAACAAGGCTTCCCAGAAGCTGGCGTGAACCTTTGGTCTCTCAAGTAGCCAACGTGGAGACCTCCCTGGTCTCTCCAGTATAAGATGCAGATTTATGGCCACCCTGGTGTCTGGCTTCTTATCCTCTTATACTGCTCACCAGCTGGTATGGCTTTGTGTGTGCGTGACTGGCCCCATATCACTCCTCTGTAACTATTGATGAAATCTGGCCATTCCTCACAGTGCTGTCTATAACTCGTCAGTTTCTCTGTTATTTGTTACCTTATGCAGGTTTTTCTGTCCTGTCCAGGAGTTTCTTATAATCTGTTCAGTTAGCTAAATCTCAGGCCATGGCCTCGTCAACTTCCTGCAAACCTTAACAAAACCCAGCAGGGATAGGATTGGTAGGGATCAATCTTGTATAAGTAGAGGTCATCCAGTTTGCTGGTTTGAGTTTTCTGTCTGGGCTGAAACCAGGCAAAGGCTTATCTAACAGTCAAAATTCAGACTGTCTCAGGCACTTGAATTAACATTGTGCTTTGGCAGGCTACCCTGCAAGCTTGATCAGGAAAGGGGGTCTTGCCAGGTGATGATTATCTGCATAGATGGGGATAACCTGAAAGATGAGAATCCTGGATGGTGGTGGGGCTTCGTGACAATTGGAGGAGGAAGCAAGAGTACCTTCCCTGAACTGTACTTTTTCTATTGGGCACAGTGCTAGTGGCAGAGGGTTGTGCCTGGTACAGTAACAACATTGCCATACTTGGGAGCTGGAGGAAGCAGATGAAGACCTTTCTGCAGGGCTCTGAGCCAAGGAAGGACATAAACACATACCTGTAACAACTGAGCATGTTCCTTTCCATACTACATGTGTAGGCTGGGCCAGGGCCAGTAGCAGCGTGGGAATGGCATCCTGCCCATGGAAGAGATTAGCATGGTTTATGAATTTAAAAACAGCAAATGGAGGTGCATTGTCAAAAGTCAAGTCATCATATATATGGCAGAAAAAAAGCATGCAAAATTAGATAAGCAGTGGTGCAGAAGTCAGGGCTGTGGGTCATTTGAGGAGCAGAATGCAGAGAGGGAATAAGTAAATCTTGATCAGCTCAAGGTGGAACATGAATTTGTCCATTTTGAGAATATTGAAGCTTAACCAAAGATGGTAAAAATAAGGATATTTGGGCAAGTACCTAATTTGATTGCCTGGTTTTCAGGCACTGGGGTAGTGCTGAATTTGTTGCTCCAGAGTAGAGTATAATATACCACCCTGCAATCTTAACTCTCCTTTGATAAACTTTTGAACAATTTAGGATTTAGCTCCCACACTAAGACTCCTAAATTTAAATGCAATCATATAAACAACATGTCCGAGTCTCTGCTGTGGTCTGTGTAGACCTGGTTCTGAGCCTGTAGTGCTGTTCGCCTGCTCAGGTGTGTTTTCTTTAATGAGAGCAGAGCTGCTCTCTGGGCACTTCTAGTGCACTGATTGCAGTGTGCTGACTAGTAGGAACTGGGCCTACTCGGTGACAGTTGCTGATAGAACCCTAAATGTGGCTGTATTAGTCTGAAAATTGGACCCTACCTGCAGTTTCCTTTTTGTATGAAATAGTTTTCTCATGAAAGTAGATATACACCCTCTATCTCACTTTGGTTTTGCTGCAGACACCCCATCAATGCTAATACCAGTTTAGCCATCTCTTCCTACCTCATAAAGCCAGTGATATCTCAGATGTTCACACACATTTTCACTTTGATGTTTTCCAGCCTATGCTATTGTATACGCATACTGGAGGCAATGGCCTGCTGAAGGGACACACGTGTTTCACAGTTAGGCAGCTGCAGCTGTGCATCCAATAGGGAAGTAGTTCCATGCCTCATGCCATTGGGAGCACAGGAGAAGGATGTGTTGGGTCCCTGGACCTCAGGAAGTGGTAGACTGCCAAGCATCCACTCAGCTCTTTGCTGTGCTACCAGTAAATGCTTCTGCCTTGAATGCCCAGCCTTGCTGTCCCATGCAGCAATCTTGCCACTGTGCAGCCTCCTCTTCTTGGCTCTACATAGCCTTTGCAGCCCCCGGTGTGCCACCCCTCTAACAGGAACATCCCTTGCCTTTGGCTGGAGGGCAGCAGGCATTCCCACAGTGCAGGGAGGCATCAGGAGAGCAAGGCTGCAGCGAGCAACCTCCGTGTGGCTGTGGCAGTTGTACAAATGACAGACACAACTGGGAACAAAGCTTGCAGTCACCAGTAGCCAAACCCAGCAGGGTATCTCAGCACTGGCCTTGCCTAACAAACTGGACACTTCATTCACTTCCTCTTGCAGAGTGCTGCTGGCTTTAATGAGATGGCAGCTCCCACCTCCTCATATGAGAAAACAAGACCACTGGAGGCAGGTGAGACAGCTGAGTACCAGCCTGGGGTTTGGTGGGAAGCTGTGGGTTTCATGGTCCCACTGTGGCAGCACACCAGCAGGCATGTGCTATTGTGGGATGTGCATTTTAACATGTGTTGAAGGGCAGGAAAAGGTGGCTGAACTCCAAGTTTCTCTGGGAGAGGCAGGAGTCTAGGTTTCTTCTGGGTGCTTGGGGTGGTGGAAGGAAGCCATTGGGCAGGCTTAATCAACTGTCTTCTCTACAGGAGCTTCTAGTGGCACCAGCAGCCTGCGGTCACAATTTGAAAACATGGCTAAGACAGCAGAGAAGGAGAGCAGAAAGCAGGCAGAGGAGGAGCGGGTAAGGCGGCAGGCTTTGGAGTGCCAGGCAGCTCGGCGGAAGGTGAGCCATGGCCATCTTGCCACATCCTCCAAGGCTTGCAAAGAATACCTTTCCTCAGGGCCATGCAGCTCCATGTCTTTCTACCTGATCTCTTTACAGTAACCTCTTGCCTAAACTGCTTCCCTACAGCTGCCAGGGACTGCCATTGAACTTCACAGCTGTCACTGGATTTTTCCTTTCAGCACACAAATCAGGACATGCCTGCTCCCAGCCATGACCATGCTTTGGCTAGGCTCCTTCTTGCCTCTAGTACTTGACAAAGACAGTATAATCATACCTCTCCAGTATTCCAGCAGTCTGCATTCAGGGTTTTCCAAACTGGAGATTGCACCCAAACCCTCACATTTACAAGACTTTATACATTGTGTTTCTGCATTCAATGTGCAGATAAGGTTTCACCAATAAAGCACTCTCTGATACATTCCCTCCTTGAGGCTACTTTCCACAGACCACATAGTCAGTACAAGCCTTCTAATGCCCAGTCCCTAGGGCAGGTTTATGGGAGCTGGAACAGATTTTAGCTGAAGGATTTCTGAGTTGCTCTGTTGGGAATGGGAACGTACATTGCTCTGAACCTCAATCAAAGGAATTGACAGGATCTGCTGACTTTTCTCCAGCAGGAAATTCCCCAGAGAGAGAAGGACCACACAGAGGCAGCCCCTGCCACTGTGCCAGCAAGGATGCCAGCAAGGGTGCCTGGGAGTGCTGACAGAGCCTGGCCTGTGTCAGAAGAACAGGTGCCAAGGCGGGTTGGGGAGAGCCGGGAAGGGGAGCAGGCAGAGAGGATTGCACCTGAGAGGGGGCTGCACTTTACAGGCAGCCCTGCAGGAAGAAATGGGGTATAGCCACAGTGTGGGAGAGGCTCTGGAAGAAGTGAGGGGGGAAATGTTGGGATGGGACATGGCTGCACGGCACTTTACACCATGAGACAGGCTCTTGGAGTGGGTCAGTGCAGCGGCAGTATGGTGACCTGTAGCTAAGTATGTGAGAGAGATTCAAATACATGAGCCATGAGGTTCTTCACAGTAATCCCAGGTGCCAGTTCAGCACAGTCTTAATGTCTGAGCTGTTTCCCTGTTGTGCAGAGGATGATGCTCCATTTGTGTCATGGCAGCACTAAAGGTACTTGCAGTGGAGCAGACTCCCTTGTGTTGGGTGCTGTGCAGTCATGGGAGACCTGCCTGCAGTGGATGCTTTGCAGGTGACTTTCCTGTCACTTTCTTACTTTATGGCAGGAGGCAAAAAGGGAGGCTGAGGAAACACCACCCGCTTTGCCACCAAGGCCAGCAGATCTGGGCGAAGAGCTGTGCAAGATCCCCAGCCAGGATCAGCCCATCTACACTGAAAATTTGGATGTCAGTGGAGACTATGAGGAGCTTCCAGAGCCCTCTGGCTACTGTGACAGTACCAATGGAGGTGCTGACTATGAGGAACTGCCAGCACCCTTGGGAAAGCTGGATGCCATCTATGATGATGGAGGAGATGGAGGTGAGGACTATGAGGAGATCCTTCCTGAGGAGCCCAGCCAGAGGCAGCCCCACCTGGGTGAGTACTGATGGAAGATCCCATGTCTTGGGGAGCTTGTATGTGTCAACTCACCTCACTGCATATGTGGGACAGACTCCAGAGGGACTTTGTATCCTGAAGTTTACTGTGTTCAGGGTAGCAGCCCGTGGTGATAGGGACTTAGTCGTCTCTCACTCCCTTGCCCAACTCTAATGTGTGAGATCAGTTGCATGGGATGCTGGGCCAGGGAGCATGTATCTCTGTTGGAGCAGGGCTCAGGCAGGGAACCAGCAGGCTGCCATGCATGGCTCTGAAGAAGTTGGACCTAGACTGATGTTCTTGGTGCACTTTTTCCTGTCAAGCAACTGCCAGTGCTTCACTGAGGCCTGGGAGTGCCCCCTTAATTCAGCCTGGTGCTCATGAGACCTGATCTAGTGGTGTCTCCAGGGTGTGAGAAGCTCAGGGAAGTCTTCTTCCAATCACATAAGCAAACTGCGTGGGCTGATGTTGATGTTCCTGTTGCAGCTTTGCTGGTACTGGAGATGGTAAGTGGAGAGGCTGGAGTTATGTCCAGCCTTTTTCTAGGGAGAGGAACATGAAGCGTAAGGACCCTGCCTCTCTCCTTGCAGAAGGGGAGGGAAGTCGTATGTTGCTTTGAGCCATGGTATACCTTTCCCTGTTGATGGGGTTTGGATGTGGTTCACCCCAAGACTGACAACTGCGTGGAGGGTGGCACTGACCAGATCTATATGACTGCTTTCAGCCTCTTTATCATCTCTCTGTCCTGTCTTCTACAGGAGAAACAGACAATGTTTATGAAGGAGAGAGCCCTGGGACCTGTGCAGTGGCTCTCTATGATTACCAAGGAGGTGGGTCTGCCATCCAGGCTGTGGGGAGAGGCACTGGGAGCTGGCCGGGGTGGTGCAACAGGGAGGTGGTGGCTTATACCATCAGCAGTGGTGAAAAGATTTTGACTTGGTGGTTTAAGTTTCTTCCTCTTGGAAAGCAGAATGAGACCTAACTTAGGAACACAGAAGCTTCATCTTTCATCTGTGAAATCTTGCTCCTCTGCTTTATCTGTGCTATTCGATGTGGGTTGGATGAGATGAATTCTGAGAGTTATCAGAATGCTTGTTCTGTATTCTCCTCCTGGGTTGGCTGGGAGGAAGAATGTAAAACCATCTCTCTCTGGGGATATCTTTGTATTGTGACTATCTTTTCTGAACAATTTTTGCAGATGGAGATGATGAAATATCTTTTGATCCTGATGACACAATCACACACATTGAGATGGTAGATGAAGGCTGGTGGCGGGGGAAGTGCCGGGGCAAAGTAGGCCTCTTTCCAGCAACTTATGTGAAGCTTCTGTAGTGAAACCAGAATTGTCCAAGCTGATTCCTTCCAAACTTTTGCCTCCTCTGCTTCAGTCTTTAACATGTTATTAGCTTAATTTGGCTTGACCTGGCATGTCTACATGCAAGAAGTACCAAGGAGCAAACTGACAGTGTCTGAGCGGATGTTTTGGTCTGTGCACAAGAGGACTTTTGTTCCCTTCCACTTCCAGATGGGAAAGGTGGGATGGTTTAAGAGCATGTGAGTGTGATATGTCTTTTCTACTTAGGCTGTTCCACATGTCAACCATCACACTTGCAGGAGAAGTGTGCCCATTCCTGTTCCCAACAGGGTAATTCACAGAAAAGGAACACCAACTCTAATGCAGTCAAGGCAGAAGGGACATGAGCTATAGGACCTTTTTAAGTTGCTGTGGCCCTGGATCTCCTCCTACCCAGGGGTCAAGGAAAAAATCACTGTGAAGGCCAAATTTGCCTTTGTTCCCAAGAAGGTTTTACACTTGCAGGATGAACCATGTTTGCAGCATGGAATGGAGAAACATGAACCTGGTCTATCTAGGCAGATTTCAGGGCTAGGACCTGGGAACATTTGACCACCACAGTGAACGCTGCTGATTTTTCCTGCACACAGACACAAGCTTGGATGTAGTGACCTGTTAATTAAACAAGAGAAGTGTGTGCTGACTCAGTGAAAATGTAGGGTGATCTTGCTAAGGTAGGAGATTACTCGCTTTTCCTCTGTGTACCAAGAAAGCTGTTGTGAGATGTGTCATTTCTGGGGTAAACCTTGAAAAAGGAAGTGCAAAAATTAGATTGTTTTCTGAGAAAAATTATTCTGGAAAATCTGTCTTGGAGCAAGAAAAAAAATACTAAAAGGCTTCATTTAACAAAGAGCATATTAATAAATGTCTTGGTCCTCATCCAGGCAGCCCATCAGAGGAATGTTCTTCTAGAGAAGTCCTTTCAATCTAGCAATTGAATCAGAATAAATGCTGCTTGATACAGGCAGTAGAATATTTTTAAGAGAGCTCCATTTTTCCTCTCAACCGCTCTGACAGCATAAATGAGCATATATATGCCAGTGGGGCAGGAAGAGCAATCCCACAGCTTGTCTCTAGCTTAAGGCTCCAATGTGCTTTGCAGTCAGTGCTAAAGGCAGGTTCCCCCATCCAGTATTTAGCTCAGACTGTTCTCTCTGCTGTTGGGTGGTCTGAATCCCAATGCTGAAGTCAGGCCTCCCCAGTGTGGCAGTAAAATAGTTAATGCCTCATAGGCCTTTGCAGGACTCAGTAGTTAAGAAATACTTGCAGTATTGGTCTCACAAGTTTGATTAACAAAGGAGTGAATTACTTGTTAAAGGTTGTGCTGGCTAGAGCCTCCTTATCTGAAGAATATTACTGTTACTTACAATATCCTGCTCATCTGACATGGTTTGGTGAAGAATGAGTTGTATAAACTAAAGGTATAGAAACTCTGTAACTGCCCCATTTGGGCAGAGTTCATATCAGCAGCATCTGTCACTTGGCTGTGCTGTGCTCTCCCTTATAGCTGTAGTAATAAACTGCTTCTGTTATGACCTGACTAAAATTGCGTTCTGGTTATTCTGTGATTGATAGCACATGTCCCCTGTGTCAGTTGTAGGCTCAGTTCCTTGCACAGTGAAAAGAGTCCCTGATTCTAGTCCTCCTTCATCACAGGTGTGGGAGAAAAGCTGAGCAGGTGGTATGCAGGACAAGAGGAATTTTTTTATTTTTAATGTGTAAAGCAGTTTTCATTAATAGACAAGTGCAAACTGGAGCCCTCCCTTGAACCAGTATATTCCAGGCTAGATGCTCAATGTGTCACTGTAGAAGTTGGTTGTTGTTCCTTTGTGGTATGCAAGTACCACCACAATAGAAATAAATCAGGGACTGAGTAGCACAGTATGTGAGAAGCTGCAGGAGCATACCCCAGTGCAGTGCCAGCTGCCAACAGCAGCAGTGCTGACAGTCCCACTGACACCTTTAGAGTTCAGTGCAGCTCACAGGTTGGTTCTGGACCATCCTGCACTTGAACACAACTGCTACCTGGAAGGTTGTGCAGCATCCCTGCTCAGTGTTTGATACTGAGAAAAATCACAATTTGTGTCTGGCAGTCATGGGAAAGACACAGTGTGATTCACATTAGAAATTGTCAATTTTAATGTAAATTTTCTGGAGGTATTTGTTTTGGGGTTTTAGTTGGTTGGTTGACTGGTTTTGGGATGTGTTTTTTTTCTGAAATAACTTTCCCAGTATTTTTTTCCTCATGCAGTTCACCCTTTATTTCCTGATGTTCCTTTACAGGGTGCTCTTCACAATCATTGCATCAGACTCTCTTATGTTTCCTAGTGAGACTGAACTAAGGGTGTTTCAGTAACTTTTCAGGAAGGGTATATAGCAAGTAGAGCTGGCTGAGAGGCTTGCAACCTGTTTGGGTAGGCAACAGGCCATCCCAACATGTGGGTTACAGAAACATTTGTTTCACTGAAGAATAAAATCAGTGTGTGTTGTGCACTATGAAGAACTGTAGCTAGTGCTAATGTTTCTCATCAAGCACAAGAACCACTAATCACCCTCTCTGTTGTGTAAGTCTGATACTTTGCAGATCTATCGGGTAAGCCTGATAGCATGCAGGCCTTGCTAAGACTATACCATTGAAGAGGAGGTAAGACATTGATAACAGGGGAACATCTTGCCCCAGAAGGCTCCAGAGGCTGGACGATTGCCCAAGAAGCATGAAGTCAGCAAAAAATCTGTGGTGACGGGAAGAAGTAAAGGCAGCAGGGGGGAGATTGCCACCACTGACTCAAAGACCAAAAAAACTTGCCCCCCCACCTGTAAGGAGCATGCATGCTAATTTACGCAGCAAATAAGGCTAATTTAAATATACGTAACCAATAGTAGATGGAATGGTAATTATTGACTAATGAGTATAAACTTAGGTTTTTAGTAATCATGTAACAAGATAAATAGGTTGTAGTTTCTTTGTGTAGTGTGCTAGCTTTGTGGAATTGCCACCTAGCACCCATCTTTGCACAAATATGGAATAAAGTGATATCTTGGCTCTGTGTGTAAGACTGGCTTTTTGCACACTAGGTAATGAATCCTGTTTGAGGGACAACAGAACCAGCAAACTGCTCCCAACAAGCTGTATGTCTCATAGGCCCATTTTCTGACTCTCAGGTAGGTTTCTTTGGGAACAGATTGGATTTTGCTGGGTATCTCTTGGTAACTGAGCTATGGATGAGCATGTTTTGGCCCCTTCCAGCCAACGTGCCCCTCTGTGGCACAGCTGCAGAAATGCTGCTGTGGCTGCAGGCATGCACACTTGTATGCACAGCCTGTGTCAGCTTCTGTCCCCACACAGACCCTTGCACTGGTGGCTGGCTGCTCCTGGCTTCTGTCATGGCGTTGGACACTGCTGGCCCTCGCGTACCTGCCTGCAGATGTGCCCAGCAGTAGGATTGCCCCAACACCCATGCAATCATTTGAGCTTGGACCCAGTTGGAGAGCCCCTGCAAGAAGAGGTTAAGCTGAGGCAGTGGCAGCTGGACAAAGCTGGCTGCCCTATGTCACCAGCCAGCCGTCAGCCTCTATCGTCCACAGGCACACCACTCACAACAACTGCTTTTTGATTTTTTATGGCTATAAAGCAAATCAAGCATTTCTGGTGAGGTTTTAAGCAATGCCAGCTCACAGCTCAGTGCCAATAACTTGCTGTTTGACCAAAGCACTGAAAATAATGGTTGGCCTGCTTAAACGGCTGGCTGCTGTGTTAATGTACAAAACGCTGCAGAGCTTTCATGGCAGGCTGGAGAAACCCAGGAGACATCAGACTCAGTATGAAAGCATGTGTGGAAGGAGGATGGTGTGACAGTCCCTTTGTGGAGACCAGATTTTGCAATCCAAGACACTGCCCCTTGTCCCATGCAGGGCCTGGATCAGCAACTCAGGCAGCCCCAAGACAGAGCTCACAGCCTTGCTCGGGGTCAGCACATGTCTAGTACCACATGAAATTGCCTTTTACAGCGTTCCCTGCTAGCAGCATAGCTGCAACAGGTCCTGTGCTGAGCTCAGCACAACACCTGCAAAATAAAGACATAATCCTGGAACTGTAGTCCTGTTCTCAACTTCATTTTGCCATTCTGCTATCAGTGATGTGCTGAGGATCAGACAAGTGATGGCAGTGTGCCACAAGCAGCCACTACCTGGGCAGAGGGCTCTGAGCCCACTGCTGCCATCAAAGATTTCTCACAGATGGATGATGCTGCACCAGTGCCACATCAGCACTCTGTTGAAGCCCTGGTATTGCTCATGCATTGCTGCCTGTGGACCCTGGCCTGCCCTGTCCCCGCACAGCCTTCCGCAGGGCCCCCCGCACCTCCTGGTTGCGGAGGCTGTAGATGAGGGGGTTCAGCATGGGAGTGACAATGCTGTACAGTGCAGAGACCAGCGTGTCAGCTGCCAGGGAGTAGCCAGAGCTGGGTCGGTTGTAGTTCAGGTTGGCTGTCACAAAATACAGGGCAACCACGAGCAGGTGGGCAGAGCACGTGGAGAAGGCCTTGTGCCAGCTGGTGGCCATGGACATCCCAAGGACGGTGGTCAGGATGCGGAGGTAGGAGACGATGATAAACAGGAAGGGACTGAGGCCCACAAAGACGCTGGCAGTGTGGAGTGCCACTTCACTAGGGTGGGTGTTGCTGCATGCAGCCCTCAGAAGTGGAGGGACATCACAGAAGATGTGCTGGATCTGGGCAGCCCCGCAGAAGGAGAGCCTGGAGGCCAGGAGTGTGTGCACGGCTGAGTCCAGCATCCCCCAGAGCCAGCAGCTGATGGCTGCTGCCACACAGACACCTCGGCTCATGGCATGGACATAGTGCAGGGGCTGGCATATGGCTGCATAGCGGTCATAGGCCATGACAGCCAGGAGTGCGCATTCAGCTCCTGCGCACCCCATCAGGAAGAACATCTGTGCCAGGCACCCATGGTAGGATATGGTCGGCTGTGGGCGCAGGGTATTTGCCAGGATCTTGGGCACTGTCACTGATGAGTAGCAAATGTCCAAGCAGGACAGGTGACTGAGGAAGAAGTACATGGGGCTGTGGAGATGGGGATCCAGGGACACGAGGGCGAGTATTGCAGAGTTCCCCAGCAGTGTGGCCAGGTAAATGGCCAGGAAAAGAGCAAAGAGGAAGGGCTGGCCGTGGGAAAAGCCCAGGAGCATGAACTCCGTTATGTGAGTCTGGTTCTCACCTGCCATGGGGCCAGCTGGGTTGGTCTGTGGGCAGAAATGAGTGCTGTGAGGAGGAGGTGGTAACTGTGAGCCAGGGAACTGGAGCACAACCACCCACAAGGCAAGGGTTTCACTGGTAGGATGGCTTTGGTCTGTCTCCATAGTGTTTGGAAGCTTCCCACATTGAGATTTCACAGACACTAGGATTCTAGAGTCCAGAGAGCTACCATTCAATGTTGGATACCTGACTGCAACAGAATCATACAGAAGAAACCAAGAACAGTATGCATCTAGACTAACCCACACCTCCTGGGTTCTCCTGTCAGCCCAATTCCCTGTCTTGATGAGTATACCAAGCACTTCTCTCTTTTCCTCTTGGTTGCACTTTGGTGACTACATGTTTTCCTGCCCCCTGGACACGGTGTCATCATTCCTTAGATGCCACAGCCTCTGAGCTTGCTCTTCCCCAGCCACCGGATTGGGGATATGGCACCACCCTGCACCAGTTAAAAGATTTTTTGTTTATCCTGTCTCCTGCTCTGCCACTTTTGGGATGCTTTGCTCTGTGATAACCAGCACTTAAAAAAGCATGGGTTCCAACTGAGGGTAACTCACCACATGGTGTTTGTCAAGCCACAGGTGAATTTAAGCCATCAGGGGTCTTCACTGGCCTGGGCTTCCTGATCTTTCTTCCATTATCCTATTTCAATTTTCACACCGACACAAGGGTTGTGCTTACTGGCACGTGAAGTTATGATCACCATGTCAACATGATGGACAAGGCATGGGGAAGCAGCTATTGCTCATAAACCTCAGCCAAGGACTGTTGAAGGCGGTACTTGCTGGCCACTTGTGGCCAGAGGTGCTGCTGCCCACCATGCTAGTGCCACAAAGCCCATCAGATATAGGCCAGGTGCACAAATACCACCTGGTGAAGCAGCCTCTGTGAGGCTGATGAAGAAATGGGGCTAAGAGAGGTTAAACACCACCTGCAATCACCTTCTCTTGGGGTGCAGATCTGTCTCAGCCGACACTTAGCATGGGCACAGACTGCACTCAGCCAGTCTGAAACCAGGGACTTCTCTTGACTGGGTGAGGAAAAGGACTCAGAGAGGCTTCAGCTCACATATGTGATAATAAGGGGGCAAATAGGGCTGGAAAGCATCAGGGCAGACTGTGGCTGCATGACAATACAGGGCACCTTGGGGAACCACGGTTGATCTTGGAGTGGTGAATAACAAAATTCTGTTCTCCCTATGAAGCTTTTTTGTTGGCTCCTTTTGATTGCCTCAGCAGATATTAGCACTCTAAACTATTCCTGAATCAGAGAATAAGGTAACTGGCCAGCGTACCAGCCATAGCTGAGCAGGTGTTTGCCAGGAGCTGCGGCAGGACCAGTACTGGCTTCTGGGTGGGTTCTCACTGACAGCACTGGGCTATGGTTGGGATGCGATGGAGGACTGCACATCGCTGAACTCAAGGATCTAGTTCCCTGCTATTCTGACCTGGAACTTGTACACTTCAAAACAAGGCCTGCCTGCCTCAGTACAGGGCAGCTATGATCAGCTTTTCCTTACAGGTAACTCCAGCAAGCCTCCTGTGGTCAGGATTCAACAGCGTTCCCAGACGATATATCAATTCATGTCACTCTCCATTTACTAAACATTAAAGATGTCACCTGATGGCTATGCAGGGACCCATTGCCATTATATAAGATCAAAGTGAATACGACAAAAAAAAAAAACCAAGCATTCCCTTCTTTATAGAGCAACTGAGGTCAATTGTCATGTGTCTTCACGAGATTAAACACAGTTAAATTTCAGGTTGGTACCCGTGCTTTACCCCTATTAATCTGTTTCTAACTTCTCTGTCCAAAGCACATATCTATGTATCAGTCATTATTTAAAAATGTTGAGCAGTGGAGAATTCACTGCTGCTGTTGGGAATATTTTTCTTATAGCTAGTTACAAGAAACTGTCAAAGCACTGTTAAAAATTGTGTGCATTTTCCCTGTTGGAATTTCTTGAATGTCAGCTCCGTCTCATTCATAATTTTCAGCTCTTTCTCTTCCAGATTAAGGACCCTCTATTCTAATAGTATTTTCAACTTGCTTCTACTTGCACACTGTCATCAGTATCAGTGCTTGCTAAGTAGAAGAGCAGCTAAGTTCTGATTCATTTCCCTTTTGCTCTCTAGTTTTTCATCTTTTAAAAAAATAATTTTAATATTGAGAGGAAAACTTTCAGTCAAAAGGTTAATTCTTCTTTGTCTAGCATAATGACAGACAAACTTTTTATTCCATCTTGGACATGAGTGCTGTAAGGCTGAGAAACCACTGCCTGGCTGAGCTCTCCAGCAGTCTCCCAGATCAACATATTCTTTAACAGGATTTATTTTTATTACTAATTTTGCTTACATTGGACAGATACATAAGAACTATATCATCCAATATTCTGGAGGTCTTGGACCATCACTCTTCCTCCAGCCAGCCTCCAACAAAAGTTGTGTACATTTTGATGCAAGAATAGCCTAACTTGTTTAGCTCAGCATGGCAGCCAGGATCAGGTGCCTGAGAGGGGCAAGAGCTGGGATAGACCACAGCAGTGTTCCCTAGGCATTGTCTCCTGTCTCCAGCTGTCCCTGCCTGCAAACCTGCGTAATGTACACATTGATCTATATAGATTCAAAATTATATATGTGTGAACTTTTACCATGCTAAAGCAATTGGTGGTTTTGTTAGGGCACAAGTGCCTCCACTGTGTAGCTGTGAGAGGGGAAGGCTCTATCCAGGACCTTGTTGGATGCTTTTACTACTGACCTGTTAGCCAGAGACAAGAGTCTGCTGACAAGTTACAGCGAAGGTGGGGACCTGCCTGTTACATAGGAGTAATAGGGGACCTCAGGAACCAGACTGACAAAAATAAGAAGATACTTAATAGTAGGAGGTTAGGCATGTAAGAGTTAGTTACCTGTTTATGCTCTGAACTGGGACTGAACACATGGAAATAAGAGCAGGTAAGCAAGTTGTGTGAATCTATCACAACCCCAGCAAGCCCTTGGTTTGATGTAGGTACACAGTGATGACACATAAGTCATTGTATCTGTGGGAGCAGCAGGGAATTGTTAGTTCCACTGCAGGAGAACAATGAGTTCTGGAGAGCTGCAGATGATGTTCTCCCCATGCTGACAAATCCAGGATGAATTAGGCATGGAGCTACAGGGCTACAGTACAGCGGTAAGAGTCATGCAGAGGAATGACCCTAATTTTTCACCATGGTCTGAAGCAATGTAGCAGTCAGTGGACACAGCCACATGACAAGAAATTCCAGATTTAAACCCTTTGTTCTCAGACATCCTGTACACAATTAAATAGGAAACCATGGTAGGAAAATCTCCCTTTCTCCCTTGGACTACACAGGAATGAGCCTTGAAAGAATCTCCACTGTGCCTCAGCTCCTTTCCCCTCTCTCTCAGTTGCACTGAAGGAAATTTCTCATGGTAACTAATGATTTACAAAGCATTTCCCAGCACAGCTACAACTTTGCCCACTGCTGACCAGTCCAGAAAGGCTGGATAGGGGGACAAAGAGGAAGCACTGATGCCATCAGTACTAGGGAGGCAGCTGGTATCTGTCATTCCCCATGGAAGAAGGAAAGTACCCCTTGACCAGTGTGATGGTGATGCACTAGCCTGAGACCCAGCTCAGCTCTGGTGCAGTCCCTGAAGCAGGGTGCCTTACATCACCACTGTTCATTTCTGCATAGCTCCAGCATTTTGGGGTGCATTGTGCCACCCTTTCTCTTACAGGAGGCCAGATGTGCTCCATGCCCACTCAGGGAAGCCTGTCGCTCCTGCAGGAGGATGTGGCTTGCCTCGCCAAGCCACCACATCCCATTTGCACTCAGGTGAGCAGAGATGAGCAGACCAGATAACCTGGAGCATACAGCTATGGGCGGTAAGGTCCTGAGTCTTGGGTACAATCCAGTCCTAGTTTGAGGTGACGGCTTGACTGAGGGAGCCAGCAATAACACATGATTAATTTCTCCTGAAAAGGACTGGATTGTTTTGTTTGAGGTATCACCAGCAGCCACAGCCTGCTCGTATGCCCAGACCACCCAGGAGCCCTCAGTGCCAGTACTGGGTTTGCCCCCAAGTAGAGTGATGATAGGGACCCCTGTGAGGGTCTCACCATGAGTGAAGCCCTGCCCCACCACAGGCAGCAGTCCTGCCCTCCCTTACCTCCATGTCTGAGAGCAAACAGTGGGCGGCAGACAGTGCTTGGTAAGAGGGAAAAACTAACCATGTCTCCAGGTGCTGTCTCTTTTATCTTACCTGCATGAGGAAAAGCCTGTGTGTCCTCAAGGCTTGCAAGTGGAGCAGAAGCTTTTAACCCTGTGAGGGCCCTAGGGAGAGGCTTTCAGCAGTAGCTCTTGTTCAGTGGCAGAAGCAAGAAACAGAGGAGCATTTGCCCAATCAGCCTGCACAAGTGGGATCTGAGCCCACAGGACAAAGGCCTCCTGGCACAGGACCCACCTTGATCTGTTCTGCTCCAGGCTGTGTCAAGACCAGCCAGAGCTCTCCAGCCCTGGCCTCCTGCTCCAGCTCTGTGCCAGCTCTTGAGGTGCCTGGACTGCAGCACAACTGACCATGCCAAACACCCCGAGCCATAAGAGGATGGGTGGCTGGGGAGGCTGAGAGCTGCAGTCCCTGTGCCCTAAGTTCTTCTTTATGACCCCATTTTATCTGTTGCAGGGCTGTGAGGTATTTACACTAGCCAATGCCAGCAGAGAGGCAGCAATGAGCAGGGCTGGCCATTGGCCACACTTGCAGCAGCAGACCTGTGGGCAACACAGCCATAAGGTGACTGCATGGCATCTGTACTTCATCCATGGTCCCACCACCTACAGTAACCATGCCCACGCAACCCAGGCTGTGCAGGGCTCTCTGCAGTGGAGAGTGTGGTCCAGGGGACCAGGAGAGAACATGACTATAGTGGGACTGTGATCTGGCAGCAGTTCTGACTGGACTCAGTTAAAGCACCAAGTAAAGTCCTGTGAGTTCTTGAAGAGCTAGGCAGCAGGATTACATGGTTTTACATGGAGTGAATGCTGCCAGCTCTGAGTCTGGAGCCATTCCTGATAGAAACAGCACGTTTTGCTGGGGTTCACCACATACATAGTGCCATGGAAATGTAAAGTGAGAAACACAGGAAATGTGGGGACTGCAACAGGGCATGAATCTGGAGGTCAAGACTGAGACATGATTGTTTCTGCAACAGGAATACAGCACTGCGTTATTTCAATCTTTGTTTCCTGATAATCGAGCAAGAGGAGCTGATCCTATAATAAGCTCTGTATCTGAAATGTCAAGATTTGAGGAGCTGAGCAGTAACATCGTTTGGAAAATAGGGAAAGCGCAGCCAGCAAACCTTACGCGGGAAAGAAAACCCTGTGTGGAAATGCAGCATAGACACTAGAGGGAGCTACTACCTCAGTGAGGGGAAAATTCGTGCCCGACAGGACATCAGGTTGTAAAAGATGACTAGTAGTAATTATGGGCCCTGTATGTCTAAGGGCGTGTTTTCAGGGAAGCTGGACTGACAGCGTAGAAGGACCATGATAACACGACTTTGTGACACAGCTATTTGCTTTGACTTTACAAAATTACAGCTTTCTCTTGTGGCAAAAATGAACATTGCTGTGTTTCATACAGAAACTCTCCCAGGATTTTTAGATGCAGGCACATGCCAACAGCACTCAGAGAAACCCCACTCCCACACAAATATTTGAAATATGGCTTTGTTGAGACCATAAACACTTGACACAAATATTAAAATATACTGAAATCTTGCCAGATGCCATAAACTTGGTATTCAGTTCTGGTAATGCATATCCATTTTCTGTGGTAATGTCTTCAGGAAAGCCTTTGTGAGAATAAATATCAATGCTTGTATAGTCCTCTGGTCTACTGAAGCATATCAAATCTCACCTTGGAGGAGCAGGGGACAATGAGAAACCAAATGTCCATGAACTTGTGAAGTGTTAAGGAAGTTATTTTTTAAAAAAAAATGCCTAAATTTGGGAGTGTAACCACAAGGATTGGGCCCAGTTCCTGTAGGTACTCAGCACTCCTGGAAATCAGACTCTTAATTGGGTGTAGGGCCCTTACCTTTTCCAAGCATAAGTGTTGCACATTACAAAAAGACAAGTGTACTGTTGTAGAACCAGAAACTTCTCCAAGTCATATTTCCCTTCTTGTCCTGAGATGCATTCTTCCAGTTCAAGGATTCTTTCTCAAGCAAAACCTGCCACTGCTTGTATCACAGCTCACTACAGCAATACTGCCAGCTCACTGTTAGTGGTCTTCACACGTGCACAAATGCTTTCTTTGGACACAGTGACAAGAAAAACAGTGCAATTTGTGGTGTTCAAGCTGGCAGGAATCTGCTTGCTGGATCCAACCCCTACCCAAAACACAACCAGCTCCATCGCCAAAGCTGCCCTGGGATGTATTCAGTCAAGTCTGGAAAACCTTTAAGGCCAGAGACCAAACAGCCTTTCTGAGACCCTGCCCCACTACTTAATGATCCTCAGAGTGATGATTGTTCCTTATATCTAAGTGGAAGGAAACATTTTGATCCTCTAGCTCTGAAACCTCCAGGGGTTTTGGTTGATGGTAAGCTTAATATGGGTCAGCAATGTGTCTTGGTGGCCAAAAGGGCCAACTGTATCCTGGGGTGCATTAGGCACATTATAGCTAACTGGTCGAAAGAAGTGATTGTCCTACTATAATTAACTGTACCTCAAGTACTGCATGCAGCTATGGGCTCCACAGTGTAAGAAGGATATAGAAATATTAGAATGTGTCCAAAGGAATGCAACAAAGATGGTGAAAGTACTAGAGGGCAGGACTTATGAGGAGCAGCTGAGGACACTAGGTTTGTTCAGCCTAGAGGAGACTGAGGTGACCTCATTGCTGTCTAAAACTTTCTCATGAGGAGGAGTAGAGAGGGAGAGGCTGATTTATTGCTGGTGTCAGGTGATAAAATGCAAGGTAATTGCTTAAAGTTGTGTTAGGGGGACTTCAGGTCAGATATTAGGGAAAAGTTCTTCACTGAGAGGACAGTCAAGCACTTGAAAAAGCTCTTCAGGGAAATGGTCATGGCTTCAAGCCTGTCAGTATTCAAGAAACATTTGGACAACGCTTATATTTATGGTTTAACTTTTTGGTTGCCCTGTGTGGAGTCCAGAGTTGGATTCAATGATTCTTGTAGGTCCCTTCAACTGAGAATATTCTATGATTCTATGAACTTGAAACCTCCTGTCTGAATTTTGCCTGTTGCCTCTTGTCCTCCCTCCATGTCCCATTGTGATGAGCTGATGAGCCTGGCATTGTTTTCTTGATAACATCCCTATAGGTACTGAAAAGCTACTATTTGGTCCCTCCCAAAGCCATGCCTTCTGGAGGCTGAATAATCCCAGCTCCCTCAGCCTCTGCCCAATGTGAGTGCAAGTGGTCCAGTCATGACCATCTTGGCTCTCCACTGAACTCTTCTGAGTTTGTTGGTGTATTTCTTGTTTTGGGGAACCCAGCACTGGATGCAGTACTTGGATATGATCGCAGAAGTACTGAGTAGAGGGCCATAACCACTCCCCTCGTTCTACTCCCTTTGGTTCTGTTCACACAGCCCAGGATGCTGTTGACAACCTATACTGCCAGGGCACATGGCTCACTGAAGTCTGGCTTGCTGCCCACCAAACAAGAGCCACCCTAGGGTCTTTTCCACTGAGTTACTCTTCAGCCAGGCATCCCCAGACTGTCTTGTTGCCATGGGCTTTTCCTCCCTGGGTACAGGACTTGGCATTTGTCCTTGTTGAATTTAATAGGGTTCCTATTGACTCATTCTTACAATTTGTCCAGGTGCCTCTGGATGACAGCCCTGCCCTTGAGCATATTGACCTGTCCCCTCAGTTTGTTATCACCTGCAAATTTTTCTTCCCTTTCATATCACTAATGAAGATGTCAAACAGGACAGATACCGGTGATGGTCTGCTTGTCACTGGCCTCCAGGTAGAGCATAACCTGTTAACCATCACTCTCTAAACCTGATGATCCAGTTTTACACCACTGCTTTCACTGATGTTGCTGTTGTTTTAACATGCACTTTTCTGAATGCAGTTTTCATCTTGCGTTTTCTTCACACACTTCTACCACCTGGGCAACATCATTTGTCCTGACTTTCTGTGGCCATATCTGGCTCAGGGGCTTACTGGCTTGTTCATGGGAATGTTTTTCCCTGCTGGCTGCAAGGGGCTTGTTCGCTATTTATTTGCTCAGTGATTTTGATGGCACTAAAACTGTACTGTCTACTGCAGATGTCATCCAAACAGTAGTTCAAAGAAATTTAGTACAAACTGTAGCTCAGGCTTGTATGTTCCTTTTTTCCTCCAAACACTCCCTTTTAAAAATCTCCAGGGACAAAATTCTGTATGATTTTCTTATAAATACTGCTGTTGTAACACTCAGACTTATTTAACAGAGATTATAGCAAAACACCCTGTTTTGCTATGATATCAATACAGTCAAGTGTCCTGAGCTTCCAACTCCCTTGTAGCAGCCAGACGTTGCGATATTGGAGTAGGTCCTGTAGAGGTCATAGAGGTGACTGGAGCACAGGACATACAAGGAGAGGCTGAGACTGCTTTGTTCAGCCCAGAAAGAAGGCAAAAGGGAGATCTTTCTGTGATCTGCAGCTGCCTAATGGGAGTGGGGAGAAATGATGGATATGGACTCTTCTCACAGTTGCATGGTGATGAGAAGAGGCAAGAGACACAAGCTGTAAAAGGAGACATCCTCACTGGATGTCAAGGAAAAATCCTTCAGGCACTGGATCAAAGCCCTGAGAGGCCATGAACTGTCCTTGGAGATGGTCCGCACTCACCTAGCCACAGGCCTGAGCAAAGTGTGCTCTAATCAGGGCTTGGACCAGGGGCTGCCTTCCACCATCACAAGTCTGATTTCTGGAATTGAATTCTCATCAGGTTTTGTAAGAACAATATTTCAGGGTTTTTTTCCCATTGATTTCCTCAGGGAAAAAGTTTCCTTTGGGATTTTTTTCCTGCAGATAAGTTGCCGGAGTTGCCAGTTATCTGGACCAGGTAAGAAACAAGAATAAGAAAATTCGGCATTTCCAGTTTGGCCTACCCAAGACAGGACAAAAGCCGCAAACTGCATCTTGTGAGCATGGTAATGAATTACTGTCTGACTTTTTTTTCTTAACACTTGACAAGGAGATTTTTTGGCTGAAGAAAATTATATCATCTCAAGCTTTTATTCAGTTTAATTGACCACTTGTGTTCATACTTTAGGAAAAGGCAATGAGGGTTGCACTTATATAATACAATTATAGAACTGGCCAAAACTGACATAATTTACTTGTGTTTGTCACGGGCTAAGAGTATGCACAAACTCAAACACCATGAGCACGCAACATGAAGTGACTTGTTATCCTGTGGTATCACCCCTTCATTGCAGGGTTTGGAGGCAGGTCTAACACAGAATCCTGGAAAATGGAAAGTGGGGTCCTGTCACCAGTCCCAGGGACACTGTTCCTTCCTGGACAACTTGTACTCAGAAAGCAACAAGGAAAGTCTTTCCTGTCATCACTGAGCAGCACTTTTGCCTAATGATTGCTACTTGCTACTTTGCAGAGAACTATGGCACCTGCTGCTCCATCTTCTTTCCTCCCTCTTCCTATGGTCAGCTCCATCCTTCTGCTGCACAAAGCCAGCCCTCCAAGGCTTCTCATCCAGGCCTTGCCCAGCCTCGGGCATCAAGTCTGCCCCAGGGGCCAATTAGTGCACTTGAAACAAGATGTTTTAAACACTAGGCTGAAGTTTGAGAGAGTTGTTTTCTTGTTTCCAGTTTGTCTGCTTGGTACGCATTTCCCACAGGCTTCTCTCCACAGAGTAAATGCCACTAGGGTTTCAGTGACAATTACTAAAAGCCTAGAGCGCTTCACTTCCTCAGTAGCATGGTTTTGTGAGACCTGTAAATAAGGCACAAAGTGGGCTATTAAAACTTTGAGGCAGTCACTGGTGCAATAACTTTGAAGCTGTTTACATCTGTTGTAATCAGTTGCATCATAATGTAAAAGCAGCAGAACAAGACATGGAGAAAGAATGTCTTTGTTCTATATAGACTTCCCGTCTTTGAAATGGTCACACTCCAGACAAAAAATCACACAGAAAGTTGCTGAAGTATTAAAAGGAGAAAAAGGTAAATAATTTAACTGTGCTTTAGTGGTCAATATGAAATACCTGAATAACAGTAAACTTTATGGAAAACACAAGTTATTGCAATAGGAAATATAAAGCTGAAGTTCCACAACCATTTGTAGTATTGATTGTGTCTTCTTTCCCAAATTCCTGCCCTACTCTAAGGCAGTATGTATACTATAGCCATGTCAGCTAGGTATGACAGATAGGTATAAAGGGCAGTTTAATATCACCGGCTTTTACTGGGAGCTTCAGGCTCCTGACCCTGGGGTACGTGCATAGGGAGATATAGGTCTGTATTGAGTGCAAGACTCACTCCATGACTGATGTAAGCCAGATCACAGCTACGTCTGGAGCACATTGACTAGGGCCACAGTGTCTGTTCTAAGCACCTGGAGAGACATCTCACAATATGAAGCTGGGCCAAAGTTTTTCACAGAAATACATGTGTTACAGTTTAAGATATCAATTTGATTTACTATTGGAGGAATTTAGCAAGCGTGTTTGTAGCAACACTGAAGGTCAGGACATAGAACGCCTTGAGCAAATAGAGAACAGCACAAGCCCTTGAGAAAGATTTTACAGGAAAAGACAGTGCTGCTGTTTTGATAACCAGAATTCAACAGGGACATCATCACTGATTTCTTAACCTGTTTAGAGTAATACATAGTGTAGCACAAAAAAAAGTACGGACCCACCTGCACTAGTCATTCTGTGCTTTCTTCCATCAATGGAGTGTGACTGGTGGTTTTGGGGCAATTTGTCCAATCTGTCAGGCTGGGACAGCTCAGACTCATGGTCCCTCTGAAGACCAGTGCCAGGCCTGAGACAGTTTGAGCACCCCTGGAGTCTGCTTCCAACATCCAGCATTTTCAAGGCTATTTTGCAGGTACGTAGGTGTGTACTGCTTCGACTGTCAAGCAGGGCACAAGCAACACAGGAAGTTTCTGGATATGTGGAGACGCCCTGGCAGACATGGTACTCACAAGAAAGAACCGGTCTGGGCATGTAATGGCTGAGGGTAGCCTTAGATGTAGTGACCACAAGATAGAGGAGTTCAGAATCTTGAGAGGAAGGAGAAAGGCAAAAAGTGTGAGGGCCTGATGGCACTAATATGCCTTAAGGTTCCTGACCAGTTTAACCTGGGAGCTCCACCCACACTCTACCCATGGACCCAAGAGCTCCATTTCAGCTCTGGCCTGGACCTTAATCCCTGCTGTCATGGGCAAAATAATCTCAGTTTGAGGAATTTCTCTTAATTTATTGCCAATTAGCATAAACTTTTATTTACTGATTCAGATACTAAGGAAAACCCAAGATGACAAATAATTAAAGAAACACTTAGGGAAACACCTGTCCTTCCCTTTCCCAGGCACAGCTTCAGTCCAACACCTTTTGTCCCCCTTTCTCATATCAGGTCACCTTGTTGTCCCTGAATGTTATGCTCAGTTTCTCCCAATCCCTTTGGTGAGGTGACAGGCAGCACAGGAGGTAGGGGTTAATGTGTTGTGCTTTCTTTTGCCACTCTTTGCTTCTGCTGCTCTTCCCTTGTTTCCCCTGCTCAGTCACGGCATACCCATGGGCTGCAGTCACCTCAGGAGAGTAGCTGCTCCAGTGTGGGTCCTCCACAGGCTGCAGTTCCTCAGAGGTGTCTCTGCTCTGGCATAGTTCCTCCCTGGGCTGCAGTCTCTTCAGGGAGAAATGCACCAATGGGAATTTCATTAAGCTCAGTAGAGGGAAACACAAAAAGTCCTGCACCTGAGCAGAAATAATTCCATGTGTCAATACTCAAATAGGGGTCCAAAACAACTTTGCAAAGAAGTACCTGGATGTACTGACGGGCAGCTAACTATGAGCCAGCAATGAACCTTTGTGGTAAAGGCCAACAGTATCCTCAGCTGCATTAGCAAGGACATTGGCAGCAGGTCGAGGGAGATCTTTTCCCTTCTATTCAGCACTAGTGAGATCACATCTAGAGTATTGTGACTAGTTCTAGACGCCCCAGAATGAGAAAGGCTGGGAAAAACTGGAGTCCAGCTTGAATATGATTAAGAGATTTGAGCATCTGATATCTGAGGAGAGGTTGAAGAGCTGGGACTGTTTAGCTTTGAGAAGAGGAGGCTTAGAGGGGTATAAATACCTGACACGAGGAAGTAGAGAAAACCAGTGGTTAACAGTGAATAGACAAAGGCAACAGGCACAAACTGAAATCCTAGAAAATTCACTTAAACATAAGAAATTGTTTTTCTTTACTGTAAGGGTGATAAAACAAGGTTCTAAGCAGCCTACTCTATGGGACCCTGCCTTGAGGCTGGGATTTTGGACTAGGCAATTTCTAGAGGTCCTTTCTAACCTCCAGCTTTCTGATTCTGTGAGTCAGGTAATTGTGGCACATGTGGTGGAGCCTGTATATCATGGGCAAAGACTCCAGGATGTTGCTGCAGTAAAGCACAGCTGCAGATGGTGCACGGGGCGGGGGTGAGTGGATACATGTGCAGCAGTTCAGTCCTCTCCTTCCTCCCAGTGTGGCTATAATTCAGACCATACCCACCTCAAGGGCTCTATTGCTATTTAGTATTTTCCTTTTTGCATTTGACCTATCCTTTTTTTTTTCAGTAGCTGGTGTCCAGCCCTTTCCAGGACTGTGGAGAAATAAAATGACAAGATTTGTCTCTTTAGATGTAACTACTTAAACCACCTCGTTTTTGTTATAAAGGTGCATAAAGGCCTGTTGTTTTCACATTTGTTGTGGTTTGAGCCTGGTCGGCAGCCAACCACCACACAGACACTCTCTCTCCCTTCTCTTCCGGCAATAAGAAGGAACAGAGAGCCAGGCTTGGGGTTTGAGGTAGGACTGGGATGGGGAAAAAATCACCCTGTATGGTCAAAAGCAAAAGGCAGACTTGTTAGGGGAAGGAAAAAACCATACATTTATTACAGACACTAGCAACACTTAACAGAGTAGGACAGTGAGAAGCATTGCCACATCTTGAGAACACCTTCCCCCCACCCCTCCCTTCCTCCCGGGCTCAGCTCTGCTCCCGATATCTCTACCTCCTCCCCCAGCGGTGCAGGGGCAGGGAATGGGGGGTGCAGTCAGTGCTGCCGCTTTCTTCATCTCCAGTGGAGGGAGATTCTGGAACTTGTTCCCCCTGCTCCAGCATGGTCCCCCTCTCACAGGAGACAGTCCTCCACAAACTTTCTCCAATGTGAGTCCCTCCCACAGGACACAGCATTCCCCACACTGCTCTGTCGTGAGTCACTAACTTTCTCCGACTGGAGTCTCTCCCACTGCTGCAGCCCTTCCTGAGCTGCTCCAGTGTGGGACACTCCTGCATGCTGCAATCCTCCCAGTGCTGAATTACAGCAGCAGGGGCTACCTTTTCCCACAAGACCCCAGCCTTCTTTGGGTACAGCACCTTGATCTTCCAGGCGGAAGCCACAGGCCATAAATCAATGTCTGCTCCACCGTAGGTCTTCATGGGTGGCAGGGGGGGGGCCGCCCTGCCATCTCACCACAGGATTCAGGGGATTCTCTGCTCTGGTACACCTCCCCCCTCTTTTCTTCCTCTGTTCCTCCACAGAGCTTGGTGTTCACACAGCTGCAGCAACTCTTCCTCACAAGTCCTACTGCACGTCACTACGTCCCTTCTTAAATACATTATCACAGAGGCGCAGTCGATTGGCTCAGTTTTGGTGCAGAGGTGGAGCTGACTTGGAGCTGGGGGAGCTTCAAGAAGCTTCTCACAGCGGGCCGCCCCTATAGCCCCCTCCCCTGCTACCAAAAAACCCCACCACTCACTCAAACCCAGGACAACATTGTAAAGACAAAGACCTAGTAAAGACAAAGGTGCCTGAGAGAGAAGCCATGGAATAAAATAGCAGGCGAAATAGGAATAATCCTGCTCAGGAAAGACTGTGTGCCAGAGATCAATCCATCTCAGTACTGAAAGTACCAAGGTATTAACAAAATGCAGTCTTATATTGTGAGGGTAACAACCATGTCTTCAGTGAGCCTTTCTACAGTGCCAAACATCAAACTTCCAAAATTGCACCAAGTTGTGGATTGGGTGTATCCATGGGTCTTCTGTGAAGGAACAGTCATCTCTCACCAGTCCATGCTTCCTTCAAGCCTGTCAATAAAATAACAGAAAAATTATGAAATCCAAAACAAATAGCTAAGAAATCAGGTTATTTATTACGTGCTGAAGTGAGATGATGCCAGATATCAGAAGGCGGGGTAACAGCAGACGTCCAACTGCTGCCATAGTGAGGGAGTCAGGTGGTACTGGGATATATGCAAGTCTCTGAAGTGTGTTCTCAGTCCCTTTCTTCATCATTCCTAATGTTCAGTTGCCTTTTGACCACTCCTGACTGTTTTGCTGAAAATACATCACATAGTAGAAGTGCATCATGTGGAGGGACAGGACCCCACAAGGGCACATAAAAACTGTCAAATAAACATGAAATAAAGCTGACAGAATTCAGTTCTCCTTCTGTATGTGGACCTATAAACATCATTCCTCTGGTCATAGATCTAAGAAAAGAATACAACAGCTCCACTAATTTTGAATAAAAGAAGCGGCGGAATGGGCTCATTGCTTCCTAACTGCAGAAAAGAAAAATTACTCCCTTTGTCTAGGATAAAAATCTCAAGACATTAGGAACATTTGTTTTGGTTTGTTTTTTGGTTTTTTTTTTTTTTTTTTTTTTTTTTTGTTTGTTTGTTCTGTTTTTTTTTCCTCCAAAGAAAAGGCTTCCTATAAGAAACAGAGACTAACCATGGTGGAAGGTGGCAACTACTAGGTACTTTTCCACACTGGATGCTTCATTTGTGATCTGTCACATGCCTCTAGGAAAATAAATTCTTATTTATACTCTTTTAGCAGGCTCTGTTAAAGTAACTCACCACTGGACCTGAACCCCTACATGCAACATTTCACGTAAAGAAACAGATACTTGGTGATACTGCAGTTTATATGGATGGCGCTCTGACATAACACAAGTTGTTACTGCAGGCTCAAGAAGATCTGGAAAACATTTGGCAGAGAAAAACAGATGGGAGGATGATCTGCAAGCAGTTCTGTGCTCGTGGCATTTTTTCAGTTTCTGTCCTGGTCTACTCCTCTGTCAGTTGTGAGCCTGCTGCAGTATCCTGGGATGCCAGGCTTCAAGCTAGCCCAGCTATCTTCATACTTGGCATAGGGTGAAAGTCAGACTTGGAATGATTTTTCATAGAATCACAGAATGGTTTGGGATGGAAGAGACCTTTAAAGATCATGTAGTCCAACCCCCTGCCGTGCACAGACAAGTCTTCCACTAGACCATGTTGCTCAAAGCACCGTCCAACGTGACCTTCAACACTTCCAGGGAAGGAGTATCCATTACTTCTCTGGGCAACCTGTTACAGTCTCACCACTCTCGGCGTAACAAAGGTCTTCCTTATGTCCAATCTAAACCTACCATCTTTCAGTTTAAAACTGTTGCCCCTTGTCCTGTCACTACAGGCCCTGGTAAAATGTCTTTCTTATAAGCCCCCATTATAAATTCTGGCTGATGGAACTGCCAAGCCACTCTCCATAGTATCTGAAAAGTCATGGCAGTCAGGTGAAGACCCCAGTAACTGGAAAAAGGGAAACATTGCACTCATTTTTAAAAAGGGAAGAAAGGAGGACCTTGGGAACTACTGACCTGTCGTCTCATCTCTGTGCCTGGGAAGATCATGGAACAAATCCTCCTAGAAACTATGCTCAGGCATGTGGAGGACAGGGAGGCAATTTGACAGAACAGCAAAGCTTCACCAAGGGCAAGTCTTGCCTGACCACTGTAGTGGCTTTCTATGATGGAGTGACTATATCAGTGAACAAGAGAAATGCTACAGATGTCATATAGCTGGACTTCTGTAAGGCTTTTGACATGGCTCCCTCCAACATCCTTCTCTAAATTGGAGAGATATGGATTTGATGGATGGACTGTTCAGTGGATAAGAAAGAGGTTGGATGGTCACATCCATAAAGTAGTGGCCAGTGGCTCACTGTCCAGATGGAGATCGGTGATGAGTGGTGTCCCTCAAGGGTCCAGATTGTTTAGTATCATTAATACCTTCATCAATGACATAGTGAGACCACGTGCACCCTCAGCAAGTTTGCAGACACCACTAAGCTGAGTGGTGCAGTTGACACACCTGAGGGATGGAATGCCCTCCAGAAGGACCTAGACAAGCTTGAGAAGTGTGCCTGGGTCAGGGCAACCCACGGTATCAATAGAGGCTGGGGAATGAAGGGACTGAGAGCAGCCCTGCGGAGAAGAATTTGGGGCTACTGGATGAAAAGCTGGATGTGAGCCAGCAGCATGTGTTTGCAGCCCATAAAGCCAACTGATCCTGGGCTGTGAAACAAGGAGCATGGCTAGCAGGTCGATGGAGGTGATTTTGACCCTTTGCTCTGGTGAGACCCCACATGGAGTACCGTGTTTAGCTCTGGGATCCTCAGTTCAGGAAAGACCTAGTCCTGTTGGAGGAGGTCCAGAGGAGGCCACAAAAACGATGAGAGGAAGGGAATGCCTCTGCTATGAGGAAAGGCTGATAGAATTGGGGCTGTTCAGCCTGGAGAAGAGAATGCTCCAGGGAGACCTTATTGCAGCCTTTCAGTACTTAAAGGGGCCTTATAAGAAAGATGGGGTCAGACTTTCTAGTAGGGCCTGTTGGGAGAGGACAAGGCATAATAGTTTTAAACTAAAAGAGAGTAGATTCACACTAGATATAAGGAAGAAATTCTCACAATGAGGGTGGTGAACCACTGGCACAGGTTCCCCAGAGAGGTGGTAGATGCCCCATCCCCAGAAACATTCGAGGTCAGGTTGAACAGGGCTCTGAGCAACCTGATCTAGTTGAAGATGTCCCTGTTCACTGAAGGAGGGGTTGGAGTAGATGACCTTTACTTCCAACCCAAACTTTTCTATGATTCCATGAAATCCAGAGCACTAGGAAGTGGGGACACTTCATGGAAATAACGGCAGATGAGATTAAAAAAGACAAAAATAAGCACCGTTTTTGGTTTTGTGGTGTTTTGTTTGTCTTTTTTTTGTTTGTTTGTTTTGTTTTTTTTTTCTTTTTATGCTGCAGGCAATGGACTTTTGAAATTGGTTGCCACAGGAAGTTGCAGAGGTGGACAGTACCAGCAGATTCAAAACAATAGTAAGTGAACCCTTGGACTGCATTTGCTGGTCATGTTCTTTCCTGTATCAATGCTGTAACTATGGATATCTCTCCTGGAGAGAAATATGCCACTGAAGATGCTGGTGCAGATTCTTCAGAATCTGCTGTTGCATCTCAGACTCCTCCAGTACACAACAGATACATGAAATCTGAGGTGACTGCAGCAAACTAGCTGCCATGCCTACCCTTCACCTGTTGTTTGCAAATGCCTTCACGAGGTGGTATAAGTCTTCTGGCAGCAAAATCCTGAAACAGATGATCCCCGAGACATTTTTATTACCTGTGTTACAGGACTGGCTCTAAAGCGAGTCTCTTTTGCAAGAGGTCCAATCTGCCACTGAAAGTCATATGTAGCTCTATTCTCAGTAATGGAAAAAGTGTAATGCCAAGAGACACCACCATACTTCACAGTCTGTCTGTACTTGCACCACAGCCCATTAATATCCTGGCTTATTATGAATTGAGCCCAAAACTTTCCATTAGCTCCAAGCATTTCAGACCTCAAGAACCTGAATCCTGTATACCCAGAAAAGGAAGACCAAAGAGTAGGAGAAACATCAAACTGCAGAAAATAGGCTATGACTGTTTTCTCCATATCATGGAAAATTAACTATCTCCCATCTTATGCTGAAGACAGGTCAAGTATGAGCTAGACTTGGACTTATTAACCAGATTTAATCTTAGGCTCGAAAAGGTAGAAGTACAGGCAAGGAGGAAAAAAACCAAACCAATCAGTGTACTCATGCCTACATAATGATCCACATTTGCTTTGTGGGCTTGCTTAGGTCCAGAAGCAAGACAAACACATCTACTTGATACACAGTTCAAAGCCCTGGTAGATTCCAGGAAGAATCCGTTTTCTTCTCCGTCAGATCCTGATCCCAGTTACTAACACGTCCAGGATGGGAACAGCCCCAGCATTCAAACATCTCTACATTAGTTTTCCCCTTGGCTATCTAGTACATTTATTAGCCAGATATCCTCTTTATTTGCTCCCCTTCCTTCCAAAATATCCCAGATAAACAAAACCTGGCTTCCATATTTTCACACACTGCGGGGGGAGCGAGGGGGTTAGGGAGAAGAAAGTAGTCAGCTATGCAAGCTGCTGTTAAAGTTGAGTACTTAAATTCAAAATGGGACTATGTTTATCTTTTCCAGAGAAAAGATGTTCTAGAAAAATTCTTCAGAAATCCGTCCCATCTCCTGAGTGCATGGAGAGGTCTGGAAGACAAGCAATTTGTGGGATAAATTATGTTAATAGGAATGTAGTGTTTCTGTGAAGTACTGGAGCACTTCCTCTAGAAAGCAGAAACTGTATGGTTCAGGATCCTTCAGTCTAACACTCAGGTACCATGCTTCTGTGCAAATAAACAACAGGCAGAAGGCCTTTAAGCATTAGAAAGAGGACAACCACCAAAATACAAATATCTACTGTGTATAAGATTGTTGCAGCATCAGACATTACAAATCTAAGCTAAACCAGCATTCGAATAACTTGCCTTTATTATTTTACAACTTCATGTTTGGAACTTAAATAAAGCAACTGAAAGTCTTTATGAAAGGGATGAAATAGCATACACTAAGTATTACCAAGATTTCTTAAGAATGGTTTGACTCAGGTGTTAAAAATTTTTAAAAAAATCAGAGGTTGCAACTTGTTCCGTAAAGACAATTAGGGACAGGGAAGGGGGCAGCAAGAAGAGAAAAGTGAGAAAGGGCATAAGAAATTGTTTTACATTAAAGCCATTGGAAGTTACAAAATCAAAGGTGATTTACCACAGGACCAAGAGGCACCAGAAGGTATACAAAAGAGATGCTACATATCACTACAGTAGTTAAAAAAACATTTCTTGAACACTTACAAGGAGGGAAAAAAAAACACAAACCAAAACCAGCCAAAAAAAAAGAAAAAAAAACAACTTTCATAAGAGTCCTAAAACCAGAGAGCATCTGCTGTCATATACATCCAAAGGCTTCCTTTTACATTAAAAATAATTTTTGATACTATCTCCTGTATAACACTAAATATTTCAATATTAGATCTCCTGATAAAGTTCACAGAACATCTTTAGATTTGGAAAAGAAACACTCTGTCTAGGGAAATAGGACTGCAGTTTTGACAGCCTCTATTCAGATACAGTCTTGGTGGACCAAAGAAATGTTAATATGGACACAGCAACTGGCAGCTACCTAAGGAATGGTGATTGTGATCTGATAATTACTCTGTGAAAACACTTTACCACTAAGCCAGTGTTATTTGTACTTGAAACTGTAAAAGGGTCAGTTTCCCCTAATGTAATAATTGCAAGTGACTAGAAAAAAATAAACATTTAAAATGAGAAGTACAAGCTGTTCCCGTTAAAGGTTCATAAAGGATAAGGTGCAGTAGAAAAAATATACATATGTACACTGTTATATATATATATAAATGTTTTATTAATTATACTAAAATAGCAAAAAGCAGTTACTACTCAGCACAACAGAAACATACTTACACACATGCCATCAACCCCACTAGATATGGTAGTGCATGGTGGAGCACAGTGTGGACTTTGAGACGGCCAGGTAACAATCCTTAGCAGTCGTCTCTGCGACGACAGCGTTGGCCGGAATTGGTTGCTGCACTGTGTCACAGCTCCGGGTTAATCACATACCCTTTGCATCCCGTCACGTAGGGTCAGTACGTGCCAGGAGGTGGGCAAAGCACGCCCTGAATGATGGAATGGAAAAGCACCACCTGTGCTTGCGCTGGAACAGAAAAGGTGGTCGTCTTGGACCCCTGAAGTTCGTGACTTCATCCTACCTCCTCTTCATCACCTACCTAACAATGTCCTTTGTGGTCTTAGCGGCATACAGCCCAGTTTCATAGCATGAGTAGAGGTCCGTTTTGCTGCTTGCTTCCTCTAATCTTTAACTTTCTCATGCTTTAACCTTCAGTTGTTACATTACACATAGCTAAACAAGAATAGGGTCCTCAGTGTGCGTGACCGCTACACAAGCACAAACAATAGAGACTTATTCCATCGGATACAGTCTACAGATCAAAAAATAGGGTTTTTTTCACTAACACAAGCAGTTTTTCCCATCACTAACACACAAGCTAGGAATTATCATTTAATGGCATCCCAAATTAATATCCAAAAAAGAAAGCCACAATATAAAGGTGAAAAAAAATATTAAGCATTAATAGTTACAATAAAAACACACATAACAAACTCAAGGAATCAATAAAATATAAATTGACAGTAGCATTAAGGACAGCAAGATTTCAGACCTGTATAAATGCATACTCATGAACAGCTCCACCATTGGATACTGCTGATAAAAATAAAAGTAGCAATATAAAAATGCAGAAATATTCCGCAGATCCTTTTGATCTGTACCTGGAACAAAACAATGACTGCATTTAATCTCACATAATAGTAAGGAAGGAACAAAAATGTTGATGTATTTAATCAAAGAAGCTCTACAGCAGCACTTTCTACAATTAAACATTTTTTAATCAAATGTCCAACATTTCACACAGTTGTGCTGAACTAGTCAAAAAGCAACTTGCTTTTCATCTGTAGCACAGTAATGCACCAGTAAATTTGGGACTCAACAGCTCAGTCAACAGCTTTAGTGACTAGTAGCATCAATGCTAGTCACACACAACTTCAGAAAAGGGAGTCAAGCTAACAAACTCCTTGTCCCAAGTACATTACAAAGGTACCTTCATCAATACAGTGCATCTGAAATGATCCAAAAGAAATTCACTTAGTACAACATGGCACCTTAATTAAAAAACAAAACAAAACAAAACCAGCATTGTAAGAAGCTATTAGGGGGACAGTTTAAATGGATTAAAAACTCATACAGAAACAAATCTCAAAATGCATCAAAATAGGAAAGCATGAAAAAGCATGTCAGAACCTTGCATTGTACCTCAAAACCAAGCCCCCATACACCATCATATAATCATTTTATCGATTATCTGGATAAGTAAATGACTTCATCCATATAATTTATAAAGGACATGGAACTCAGTGCTTCAATGCCCAGTAAGTATACTGGCAATTAAGTCTTTGAGTCGCCCTTAGGCATTTTGTTACAAGGCTCAATATAAAGAGCTCTTGGCAGAAATTCTGTAGCCTTGGTGTACCAGCACTCAAATTAACTTCTCTGGCCTTTTATTATGGATTCAAGAAATCCATAGCTCTAATAGCCACTATCAAGTTTCATCAAAACTACTGATCTCATGCCCCAGGCAATCTAAAAGCACAAAACAGAAGACCTTTCACAGGCACTGATCTACTCCGCAACTTTCTGCAACTTCCCCTAGAACTTCTGTTGCAGGTTTGTCAGCCCAGTTCAAACTGAACCAACAGGATATGCCGCTTTCCTCTTCAGAATGGCTTCTAACCATGCCCTCTACCAGATGCTTAAAATACAAATCATGATACAAAACTGAAAACTTGTTCCTCAGCTTGGATCCAGGAAAGCAAGGATAGGAGAGTTAATATTTCCCTGCTTACCACAGATCTTTTTCATATTCTTTTTCCTTTCTTTTTTCCTTAAGGGACTGGGGGAACAGAGCAAAAATTAAGAATCTGAGGCCTACTACCAGCAAAACCAGTCATATCCTAACTGGAACTAGCAATCCCCCTTCCACCTAGCCCTTTGATAAACTCACCTGAACCACATATCCAAATAAACACGAGGGACCAGTGAACTGCAGGACTAGAATCAAGTTGGAGTACTACAACTTGAGAAGTTCTTCCTAAAATGCCTCAGCACCTGTATGCTGCATGAATAACATGATCCCAGGTATCACAATATAATGTGCATTAAATCTTTCCTTCCCCCACACTCCTTAAAATATGTCATGGCTCTGTGTCTTTTTATAGGGCTGACCCAAACAGCATGCCTAGCAGCTACTTCCAGCTCAGCAAACCATACCCCCAGGTAACTCAGGTCAACTCTTTGTCTTCACCCCTGAACACACAGTGGACACGCTCCTCTGCATTGTAATACACCTGCCCACAGCGCAGACGTGGCTCCTCCTGCTGGTACCAGCGCTGCTCATTGAACTCTGGGAAAAAAAAGGCAATTTCTCTGCTGGCTGATGCTGGTGAATCTGTTAGAAAACAGAGGAAAAGAAGGTGAGAGATGCCAGTCTGGCACCACAAATATGCCCCATGTTCCAAAGGGAACTTTACAGGATAAGTGTGAGCGGAGTCTGCAGAAGTGAGCAAATCATTAACTTTGATTCCCAGAAAGCAAGCAAAGGCAGACAAAACCGTCATTCACAGCTGCATAAGTATTTGCCCAACACTCTGCCAAGGAAGACAGGTCTACCTGAGCCATGAGTGGTGTTCCTGGTGTCAGTGAGGCCATAAGCTCCTCGGATGGAGTCCGGGACGCTGTTCCGGGCTCGGAATACTTTGGTGGGCCCCATCAGGGATCTCCAGAGAGGGATAGCATTCTCATGGGCCAAGATATAAGCCCACATGGGGCCGCTGAGGAAAGGACCAGGGAAGAACAGAAGTAGATAAGGTTAAAAAAGGGCATAGCTCCTTCATTCTTCAAAATACAGCAAGTGCAAAGCAGCAGGATAGTGCAACTGCCATGCAGTGATTTCAGGGAGGGGATACAGACCTACCATGACATTAGACACTGAGACCATGGCTCAAAAGCAAAGTGTTTGCATGCATGACCTCTTCATAGGTGATGCTACCCACAACCTTTGGGGATGCCACCCCACCAAGTACTACTGTTGTCACAGCAGAGTTGGTTCTTGACATTTCTGCACTCCCGAGCCCAGAGCCTTCCACCCCTCGGTACACCACAAGCACCAGCTCCTGATGAGATGCATCCCACGCCAAGGTGGACCCCTCCAGATACAGAAGCATTGCTCAGGCAAGACAAAGGTCCACCTGCAAAGCGAAATAAGCTTCCTCCTTGCTCCCCGCAGAGCCCAGCTGTGGGCACGGCAGGTACCTGGACATGAACTCCACCAGCCGCTGGTAGAAGAACCGCCCTGCGGGAGAGAGACGTCCCGAGTCCCGGAGCCCAGCTCCGCCGGCATCGGCCCTGTCCGGCGGCCGAGCCCGGCGCCCCGCAGCGCCTGTTCGCGCGTTCGCGGCGGCGGCCTCGCCCGCCCGGCAGCCCCGGCCCGCCTACCCGCGTGCTCCCGGTAGAAGCGGCGGCTCTCCTCCCGTCCGCAGCGCAGCTTCTTGGCGCGCACGATGAGGAACCGGTTGCTGAGGATGGTTTCGTGCACGGCCTGCGGGCAGAGGCGCGGCGGCTTGGGGCTGCGCGCACCGCCAGGACGCCCCGGGCCAGGCCGACAGCCCGAGCCGGGCAGCGGAGCGGCCTGGGCCGCCCGGCCCTCACCTCGAGCACCAACGGGTGGGCCACGGCATCCGGCTTCAGCAGCGCCAGCGTCAGCTGCAGAGGCCGCCCGCAACGCCCCACGGCCGCCATGCCTCCCGCCCACCGGGCGGCGTCGCGCCGATGACGGCGACTGGGGCGGGGCGCCGCGCACATGACGCACGGGCAAGGGGAGAAGGGCGGGGCAGGGCGCTCGGTGACGCACAGAGGGGCCGGAGGGCGGGGCCCGAGGCGAGGCGGGGCCTGAGGCGGGGCGGGCTCTGAGGCGAGGCCGGGAGGCGGGGCCTGGGGCTGGCGGGGGGATGAGCCTGAGGGAGGCGGGGCCTGGGACAGGGCCTGAGGAGATATGGTGGGCGGGGCCTGAGGGAGGTGGAGCCTGAGGGGAGACCGGCCCTGATGGAGGGGGGTCCCGAGGGAGGGCTGGGTCTGGGGAATGCAGGGCCTGAGGGCAGGGTAAGGACGGGGCCTTTAGGGGGCGGGAGGCGTGGCCTAACGGGGCGGGGGCTGGTGAGTGGGTGGGTCCTGATGGGGCGGGGGGCGGGGTCTGGTGGGGCGGGGCCTGAGGCGGGGCCCGCCGTGTCGCGTAGCAGCGGGGACGCGGAGGCGGTGCCATGGCGGATGCGGCGGCGGAGGAGCAGGCCCGGGACTGGGATGAGGCCGCGGCCGGCGCTGAGGAGACCGTGAAGATCATCTGCCTGGGCGACAGCGCCGTGGGCAAGTCCAAGTGCGTGGCCGCGCGGGCACGGCGCCGCTCGGCCGGGCCCCCGCAGGGAGCGGAGCGGGGGGGAGCGGAGGGGTGGCTCTGTCCCGCGGCCTAACGGCTGTGCGGTGCTCTTTCCTCAGGCTACTGGAGAGGTTCCTGCTCGACGGCTTGTATCCTTGTGCGCGCCGCGCGCGCCCGCCCGGTTACAGCCCGTAGGGCCGGGCCTGCGCTCTCAGCAGCCCCGCGCCGCTGCGCAGGCGAGGGCCCGGCCCGGCGGAGCGCCGCGGGAGGCGCGGCCCGGGGAGCGGCGGCGGGCCCGGCCGGGGGAGCGGGTGCTGGCCCGGCGCCGGCGGTCGCCGCGGAGTGGGGAGACGTGCTCCTCCGTCGGTTCCTTAACACGGGCGCAGCCGCCCCCAGCAGCTCTCCACCTTCGCCCTGACGCTCTACAAGCACCGTGCTCAGGTGGATGGGCAGGCGGTCCTCGTGGGTAAGTGGGGAACTGCGAAGTGCTGCACGGGGCCCGTGGGCCCCGGGGACAGGTTGACGGTGGATGTGTGCAGAGAGGGAAAGAGCAGCGGTGCTGTTCGCATGCGCAGCAGTATATGGACCCATAAACATGGCAGGGGACTTCCCTGTGGTGCGCAAGGGGATGCCAAACAGTGGCTTGTAGTCCAGGAAATAGCGGAATGAAGGGGTCACTGAATCACCGAATGGTTGAGATTGGAAGGGACCTCTGGAGGTCATCCTGTCCAACCCTCTGTTCAAGCAGGGCCACCCAGAGCTGGTTGCCCAGGACAATGTCTAGATGGCTTTTCAATATGTCCAAGGAGGGAAACTCCAAAACCTCCCTGGGCAACCTGTGCCCATGCTCAGTCACTCTCACAGTAGAAAAAGTGTTTCCTGATGTTGAGAGGGAACCTCCTATGTTTCAGTTTGTGCCCATTGCCTCTCGTCTTGTCACTGGGCACCACTGGGAAGAGCCTGGCTCCATCTTCTTTACACTCTTCCTTCAGGTATTTTGTACTCATTGATGAGATACCCATTGAGCCTTCTCCTCCCTAGGCTGAAGAGTCCCAGCCCTCTCCGCCTTTCCTCACAGGAGAGATGCTCATGTCCCTTCACCATCTTTGTGGCTCTTTGTTGGACTTTCACCAGTATGTCCATGTCTCTCCTGTACTCAGGAGCCCAGAACTGGACACAGTACTCCAGGTGTGGCCTGACCAGTGCTGAGTAGAGGTGAAGGAATACCTTGCCTAATGCAGCCCAGAGTACCATTCGCCTTCTCTGTGGTAAGGGCACATTGCTGGACCCCCAGGGCCTTTTCTGCAAAACTGCTTTCCAGTTGGCTGGTCCCCAGCATAAACTGGTGTTATGGGGTCATTTCTCTCCAGGTGAAGGACTTTGCACTTCTTGTTGAACTTAATGAGGTTCCTGTCTGTCCATTTCTCCAGTGAGACCAGGTTCCTCTCTGAACGGCAGCACAATCCTCTGATGTATCAGCAACTTCTCCCAGTTTTGTGTTATCTTCAAGCTTGCTGAGGGTGTAGTCTGACCCATAATCCAGATTATTAATGAAGCTGAGCAGGATTGAACCCAGTATTGTCCCCTGGGGTACACTGCTAAGTTACTCCAACTAGACTTCATGCTGCTGATCACCACCCTCTTGGCTGGCCATTCAGCCGGTTTTCAATCCACCTCACTATCCACTATCTGCTTATCCAGCCCACACATCAACAGCTTCTCTATGAAGGTCTAATGGGAGACAGTGCCAGAAGTTTTACTGAAGTCTAGGTAGACAATAGCTACTACTGTCCCCTCATCTACCAGACCAGATCATTGTTCAGTTATTAGGTTCTTCAGCTCTGCCAGTAATCTTTTCATTTGACTTCCAGGCAAGGGAATATTGAAGTCAAATATTATCTTTTTTTTTTTTTTTTTTTCCAATGAATTGACTACCTGTCAAAATCATTGCTGCAAGAATCCTGATTTAGCTGTGTCAGTCACAGTTAGTCAAAATGCTTGTTGCTCAGGATGCAGGATAATGATGGAACTAAGCTAACCACACTGCCCATGAAATTTGCAGTTCTTTTCCCCTACGTACCACCAGTGTTCACTTACAGGCCTAGTCCTGTCCATTGTCAAGCCAGTTCAGGAAGGTAACTATGCATATTAAGCACTCACAAAATAAGTGAATGGGTTTCTACTCCTTTGGCTTCCTAAAACACTGCACTATGGAGGCTTATACACACCAGTGCTAGTGAAAGGGGCAGGTGGGTATGCACAGGCAAAGGAAGGAGAAGGGGCTTTCTCTTTCCTGAGAGCTATGTATTATATCAGTTTAGCTGCAGTATGAAACTGTCTTCAGACTCCTTTACTCTGTCAGTATAGTAAGTAAGTGAGAGGAAATATGTCATATGCTAATTACAAAATAGTCTACAGTGGCATTTAGCTGCCTATCAGCACCAATTCTAAAAACCCATGCTATAGATTATTTTAGTAGATCTATTTTAGTTGATGGTTTTTAACACATTTTAACACAATCTTCCTATTATTGGTCATCCTTTTATTGGCTGTTTTTGATTGGTTAATTACTTTGGGTATGTGTACCAATTGCTATATTTCAGGTTTATAAAATATTTAAATTCTTTCTCTGGATATGTCCAGCCTGTATGATCTTATCATAAAATACCACCTGTTTTATCCCAACCTTTGTTAGTTTTTTTGATAGACTACAAGCATTCTAGCTTTATCAGTCATCTCTTTATCAGTCAATATCCCGTAACTGGTTTTACCACAGATGCTAACTTTCCATTTTTTTTATACCAATGGATCATTGCTTTAACCTATGTAAATTAGCCTCTGGCAGCACATTATTGTGCACTGTGTGTTACAGATGGAAGTTCAAGAAAAGCATTAACTTACTCTGTGATCTGAGTTGATATTCTGTACTGCTGCCTGTATCACTATAATTTCTGTGTTTTCATAGTACTGCGGCTCTGGAATGGACTGTGGGATGTCATCTTGCATATCTTTGCACAGGAGAAACTACTTACTGATACTCTTCACTGATACATATATATGTCTATATCTATCTATCTATCTATCTATCTATCTATCTATCTATCTATCTATCTATCTATCTATCTATCTATCTATCTCTATATAAAATGTATTTGAAGACTTCCTTAGGCCATATATTCCATCACATCAGGGTTCTTGTTACTTAATGGAAATCTTTATTCAGGGCAAACCAGTTATTTCCTGTGTTTCCTGGACATTGAACAAGTTTTTTCCCCTTCTTGTTTGCACCAGCTTTCTACACGTTTGAACACTGTACCCTTTCCCTTTATCGGTGAATGAAAACCTGGACATAAGCCAGCAATCATAGAATCACAGAATTGTTTGGGTTGGAAGGGACCTTAAATACCATATAGTTCCAGCCCCCCTGCCATGGGCAGGGACACCTTCCACTGGACCAGGTTGCTCAAAGCCCTGTCCAATGTGGTCTTGAACCTTTCCAGGGATGAGGCATCCATCACTTCTCTGGGCAACTTGTTCCAGTACCTCACCACCTCACAATAAAGAATTTCTTCCTAATATCTAATCTAAATCTACCCTCTTTTGGTAGATTTAGTTCAGTAAACTCAAATAAAAGATAAGGTGGTATGGGGTTTTTTAACCAGTAAGTGAAATTACTACTAAGACAACTTGCAAACATATGTATTCATATGTCAGGGACTTATTTTTAACATGCATGTAGTAGCTTATTAAGTAACTTGCTGTAGTCTAAGTAATTCATCTGGCCTATGTTATACAAGAGTTCACAGTGTCTTCTGTCTTCACCTTTTATGAACATAATGCTAATCATACAAGCTACATTGCAGAGAAGACCTGTCATGAAGTGTGATTTTTAAAGGCAGGTAGTTTGATCTGAAGCCCTTATATGGTGCAGAATTACCACTTCCCTTGCTAGTTTAATTTTTTCTTTGCTGAGCTATTCTTAGTGGCCGTTGCCAAATTCTGTGTGGTAAAGTTAGGATTGCATTAAAATGTGATGTATTTCTTTACCCTATGAGTCTTATTTTTCCCAAGGATTTTAAGGCTGGTAAATTCCTACATTCTGGAGTGACATGGGGTATGACAGGCAAGTTCTGGAAAATTTAGTAATAAAAGCAGCAGTGTTTTTCAATAAGCCATGGCAAGTTCTCTCATGACAGCTGCCACATTGTTTGGGAAGTTAATTTATGGACATTCAGTAGGTCACGGTCACTGGCACCTCTTCTTTCCTTGTAAGTGAGGATTCTGAAATGGCACATTAAAAGGATCAGGCAATTTTAGAAGCTAAGCAAAACTACTCAAAATGAATGTGAATGTGGTCTGATGAGTACTTGTCTATATTTTGCGCAGTTTAAGAAAGTCACCATCCTGCAAGTCTGATACAGTATCCAGTCAGAAACTAATTTCAATGCAAAGTAAACACTAAGAAAAGTGGGTTATTAGGCTTTTGGTGGAGTGGCATGCTTTCGTCTATCTGACAGAAGTGTGATTACATCTGGTGGTTCTTAGCTGAAGCTGTGTAAACACATACAACGAATAAGATACAAATATTAGCCTATAAATCCAGTAAGAGGAGCAGGGGAGATCTCTACCTGATATACACAAACAGAAAAAGGCATTAAAATACTGATGACTGTTCAGGTATGCACCTTGTCTACAGGGTACTTAATGAATTGGGACCTGTCTGTCTCAGAATAATTTACTTAACCTTCATCATTTTAGAATGAGTCATGCCCCTGGAAGGAGCAGAGTTAGACTGTCTGTGAAAGGAGATGGAACATTTCCTATGGCAGACACCTGACTATCTATCAGTGTGTCAGAAATCAAGCTGTTTCAAGATGTTTAATTTTGTTTCCTGTTGTCATTTCTAGTGACAAAGTACCATATATCGTCATCAGTCTTTGCACTTTTGACTACCTTTGTCTTACTGTCCTTTATGTCTACTGATGACTTCTCTTTTGCTAATATATTTATAGCAATTTTCAGTATCTGCACAACTAAGCCTAGCTAAGAAAAGGTCCTAGTTTTGCAAAATCTCTTAGCCCTGGAATGTTTCAGATTAATGAAATTAGACCTAATTTGTGACCCCGAGTAATTGGACTGGGCTTTGTGTCCTGGGTTTAAGTTGTGAGGAAAACAGAACTTGGAAAATTGTGTCAGAATTCTAAGTGTGGCTTTTGTGTCTTACAGACTTCTGGGACACAGCTGGACAGGAGAGGTTCCAGAGCATGCATGCATCCTATTACCACAAGGCTCATGCTTGTATCATGGTAAGGGTAGTGTCTTAGCTGTGATCTGATGGAATTTTGACTAATAGTCCCATTTAACACTTGGCCTGTATGTCACTTTTTATGATTATGCTGCCCTATATTTGTCTCTTCCAGTGGTTTAACTTTCTTATATTGTTCTTTCTTCTCTTGCCAGATAAAACCAGTGTAGTTGGGTATGTTTAGCTCTCTTCTGTCTTTCTTGATAGCACTCTTACTATATTCCCTGGCTTTGCTGTCTTCTAAATTTCTTTACTTTTGTCACTGTGTTTCCAGTAAGGTGGTATGTACAGCTGAATGTACTTATTTAGAAGCACTCCTGTCAGAGGTGATGTGAGGAAGAGGGCATTCCTTTCTTGTTCTGTGATGTGACTATTGGATTATGTAGTACAAAACTGTTCTGACATATTCTGCAGGGGTACCATAAAGACATTCTTCCCTGGTCGTCTGCCCTTTATATTTTCCTGTACTTTGTGCTTCCCAGTTACTAGCTCAAATCAGCCTTGCTTCCTGACTCCTAACCTGCTTAGGTCTCTTCATTTGTACTGTTGCTCTAACTTGCCACTGTTTCTCAACACTTGTGAGCATCAGTCAACTTCACTGATATTTCAATTGTTAAAATAGAGAAGCCTCACATCCAACCCTACTTAGCAGAACAGATCTTTCCCAGTGCTTATTTGCTGTCATGGGTGATAGAGTGCTTGTTGTAGAGAGACTGTTTCCTGCATCATACAAAGAAATGGGCTGGCTGCATGTTTCAAGGCTTGCTGGATATTCTCCCTTTTCTCTTTCATCCTAACAAAGGCCAGATTCCTTTGCTGATGTTCTCCTGGGAAAATTTTGGATTCTGTACCTGTGTTTGGTGCAGTGGGTTGATCAGGAGCTGTCCTGCTGTTTGTCCCATGATAGCTGGTTCTTTTTTGGAAGGTGTTTGATGTGCAGCGGAAAGTCACCTACAAGAACTTGAACAGCTGGTACAAGGAGCTGAGAGAATTCCGCCCAGAGATTCCTTGCATTGTGGTGGCCAACAAAATTGATGGTGAGTGTTATCTTCATCTTGCAACCTCTCAGGATTGTGATGTGATTCTCTTCTGACATGGCTGAGGAAGAATGTAATTCATCTGCTAGGTCCAGACAAGTTCTTGAGTATTAGTCCCTCAGGGCTATATTTTACGTAACAAATAGCTGGGTCCTCTACTGACCTTGCATGCTGTCTTATAGGCTCTTGCCCTTTTTTTAACTAGCAATTAAAAATACAAATTTGATCAATTGAAAGTTTATTCAAGTGATGTCCTTCCAATTCTGTTCTTACCATGCTGCCCATTTCATCCAGCAAGAGCCCAAAAGCTGCATGAAGCAGTACCTAGTCAAAAATTGCAGTATGTCTTGCTGGAAAAGGAGCATAACTTATTATGTGGCTTCCCCTGATACAGTCAGTAACTGCCTTTGTATTGCTAATTCAGTCTGCAGGTTTCCATGGGACTCCTCTGTGCTAAAGGGTCTAAATATACCTGCTGGCAAAGTTGTTCACCTTCCTCTGCAGATGACTGGATGATTCCTTCCTCTTAGGAATGTCAGCTAGGCACTCATTATTGATGTCATTTGGGTTGTGATCTGTCTCCTGCATCCAGTGAGAGCACATAAAGCATCAGTTTTCTGCTCAGCATCAATGAGAAAACACATACCCTTAGGACCACGGTCTCTGTCAAGTACAGGGTCAGACATGGGCTTCCTTGCTGACATTCACAGTAGAAATCATCGCAACTATGAATAAGTGTGTCCACCAGAATAAGGTGTGTGGGCTCCCACAGTCTACGGAATTTCATTGGGTCAGTGGTGGGGTTTAGGGCACGATTGATCTTATCTAATAAAAGCCTTTCCTGTTGGATGTGTCAAGCCAGCCTCGAACCCACTCATTGCACAGACTGTATGGGAAGTCTGAGGCAAATGGACTTGGTGCTGACAGCCATATTGTAGACAGAACCTCTATGTAGATGAATCCTACTCTTAATATTCTATGTGTGAGTAGACACTTCTCCAAGAGAGTCCTCTACCTGGCCTTAGTTTGCTGTATTCCACCCAGATTAGGAAATGATCAACCCACAGCTCTTAACACAGGCCCAGGCTGCAGAGCAGTTGATCCAGCTTCCTGCGAAGAGGTAAGGAGCAGCTGCCTGGGGAGGGCTCGCTGGCAAGCATTTGGAGTCTGAACTGCTTCAGCTGTTGCTTCTGTGAGAAAAGGCAGATCATCTGGAGTAAACCTCCTGTTCTGGCATACAGGTTGCCTATCTATCAAAACTTTGAGCTGTTACTGCTGTGTCAGCATGTCCTTAAATATGCAGTAATTTGTTCCAAAACTGAAATAAGGCCTCTGGCCTACTGAGATTGGGGTATCTGGACCTAACTGCCTGTTAAGTAAAAATATATAACAGTTGAGTCATTTGTATACTGTGAGCCTGCCCTTGACTCGCAGGAATGTAGGTAACATGGCATAAGGGCAGTGGGGAGCTCTGGATAAAAGGCCAAACTGTAGGGAGGGGCATGACTAGTACTGGTAAGGGTGCCCAGGTCATGTGGATACACAGCAAAAATCACAGGGATGTGCCTGGAAAACATTCATAGTTGCCATACAGGAAATGAACTGATATGTTCAAACCTGCAAAGCATTATTCATTTATAGCACATCAGAATTCATTTATAATTTAGTCAGGCACCATGGATAAGCCAACAAGAACTCTCTTCTCTTTGTGTCTTCTTGTCAACAGTTTGCTGATGCTGTTGCTTTTAAAACCCTGTGTCTTTGGGGGAGGACTCTCCTAGCCTTGTGCTATAGTAAGGAGGCCTTGACAGCTAAATTGGGCTGTGGTCTCCATTTGTTTCACCACTCCTTCTGGCATTCTGCCTACAGTGATGTCTTACTGACCACTTCTCCTTTTTTTGCCCCCAGCGGATATGAAGGTGACCCAGAAAAGCTTCAACTTTGCCCGGAAGTTCAGTTTGCCCTTTTACTTTGTGTCTGCTGCAGATGGCACCAATGTAGTGAAGGTAAAACATAGCTATTTGGCTCAGCATCCATGAGACCCCTGTACAGTCCAATGACATGGAGACTGCTGTAGGCACAGAGAGCAGAAAATGGGGTAGTACATCTGTTTGGCTACTTGTGAGGTCCTGTCAGCTGTAGGTAGTTGTAGAGGGGTTTTTTTATTATTATTATTTTTCTTGGGGTGTAGGAACAGTTTCCATGTGTTACAGAAACCCAGTGCCCCTTTGAGTGAAAAGCATTCTCCTTCTCATCAGCTCTTCAATGATGCTATCAAACTGGCGGTTACTTACAAACAGAATTCAGGAGATTTCATGGATGAGGTCATGCGAGAACTGGAGGTAAGAAAGGCTCTACTACTGCACTCCTCCTAAGTAATTTGCAGCTCAGCTTTTTTCCCTCAGGGAAAGCAGAGCCTGTGGCAAAGGGTGAAACTTGGCAGGCGTGGAAGGATTTGTCTTATAGTGACACCATGGGTTTGTGTGCTGCTTGTGTCTAGGTTGGAAGGGGTGAGGTGGTGACCCTCTGAAGAGCCCAGATCTGAAAGAACCTTAGACCAAATCTGAAAGAACCACAGCAGAGTGTAGCTGTTGTTCTCATGCTTCTCAGCAGTTCCTTGTCCTGCTCCTTTCCAGAGTTTTGACCTGCAGAAGAAGAGTGAGAATTTGTCGGATAAAGAGAGCTGCCCTGAAGAGAAGCCCCCATCTGCCTAAGCCCGGGACCCTGAGTCTGTTTCTCCCTTTGCTCTACATTTCTGGGGCTAGTTAGAGCTGGCCTTCAGAGAAGAAAACGATTTTTCTCGTGCCCTGAGAGCTCTGGTGATGGGCAGCTGGGCCTCTCCCCTTCTTGTGGGACACTATCTGGGCATGACCTTCCTTGACTTGACCCTAACAACTGCACATCACAGTCAAGGGAAGGGTGAGAGCATCCACATGGTTGCCAGTTACTGTATGCTGCTTCAAGGCGAAGCTTGCCAGGAGAGCTAAGCTACTCTTGGACTTTCAGGGAAGGGTCCTGCCCAGATGCTTTGATGGAATGTACTGGAGAAAACAAATACTAAACAATTTTTTTTATACAGCTTTGAGCTTGTATCCTTCCTACACTTTTGTTATAAGGCAGTCCAGTTACTACACAGGGCAATTCCTACTACAAGCCCTCGCCATTGCTTTCACAGTCTAGCCAGTGCTGCCTTTTTGTCCACCCCTGTGATGTCTGCTGAAGAGTTTATTTGGTTTTCCTTCCCCATTCTGTTATGGAACAGCCAGATCCAACAGAATTCTGAACATGGGGGAATTCTCATTTCAGGTCCAATAAAGCTGAATCAGGTGTACGCTCACAACAAGGAGGCTTGTCCTATCCCAGCCTGATGAATGGGGCTGCTGCTGTTCCCATTTGTGTGTTGAAGAGACTTATACTGCATTCCAAAGAGCCAGATACATGAACACACACACACAGACTTACACAGTTAATGTGAATGGCAGAACAGATTGACATAGACAGAGCAATGCCTTTACCCAAGTAAACATAACCACTGCTTACATAAATATGAACACATTCCAGTACTATTCTGCTTTTCCAGATGATCAGGAGTGGCTGTTCACTAGTGAAACATAAACATACCTTAATTTCCTAGATTCATAAGAACAGCACGTGCATAGATTTCTCAAATACCAGTATGGAAATAAAATCCATGTAATATCTATGGCTGGAAGACAGGCGACTTACCCAGTCATTGGTGTAAATCTTGGGTCTTTCTAGATCTGAGTCTCCTGGGTCATGAGGGAGTCCAGTTTCAAGTTCACTGCTGCATTATACACACACACAGGGGTCCCACAAGTAGCTAGTGTAGAAGATCTGTGTTTCCAACTGCTGTCCCCAAGATCTCTAGCCCGATATGACCAGTGTTCCCTTCTTCTACTGCACCCTCACCCTACTCTCTGACCAGGCAGAGTTTTGGCCCCTTTTGTGGCTCTTTCCCTTTGTGCCCCACTTGTCTGCCCGCAGCCGCATTTTGCAGGTGCCAGGCATGGAAGTCCCTGCCTTGCACTGGAGACTGAATTGGCCTGAAGTATGGTTAGCTGTGAAAACTGGTGAGTTTATTTCAAGAACTATGTCAACTTCAGCACTGGTGTGTGCTCGGAGGAGCGTGGGCAGGACGGAGCAGGCCTTTGACACTGAGGCTGCCTTTGGCTCAGCAGGCAGTGCCCCAGAAAGAAATGGTCGTGGTACGCTGCAAGCCTGCACTGGATCCTCTTCATCCTGTTGCTCAAGCCTTTTTTTCCTTTAGGAACAGCAGGAGCTCCTGCGCCCGAGAAAAGAATTCCACCAGCTTCCCAAGGGGAAAGGGGCAGGAGCTAAACTTGCCCGATTGTGTTGGTGTTGGCCTCTGATAAGGGGCTGAGGCAGTGAGAAAATGACTCCATGCCCCTGATGTTGGAGAAGCCCTTGCTGCTGAGCGAAATCCCATCTGTGTCAGGATCCAGTCGTAGAAGTGCTGAGTGGAGGTGTAGATTCCAGGCCGTTTTGCTCTTGCATAGCCTTTCCCCCAGCTGGTCACTCCAACAAGCCAGAAGTAGTCAGCATTTTTATCTTTGCAGACGAGAGGACCACCGCTGTCACCCTGCAGCGGAGGAGAGAGGATGAAGGGGGTGTTAGGTGGCCACTGTCAGCACTAGGGCTGGCTGCTTCTCTCCCACAGCACCTGCCAGCGCTGTATTCACTGCACAGAAAGGCTCTGCAGCTGCTGGAGCCTACAGAAACTTTTCTAGGAAGAAGCCACAGGCCTGTAAGGCAGGGTGTGCTCTCTCTCCTCTCTGCACTGTGATGCTGGATGTGTGGAAGGGGGATGTTCCAGGATTGGGATCTGGGCCTACGGGCTGCCAGCAGCACCGGATGGGCTTTCTGGGCAGAGTCCCCGGGCTCTGAGACAGATGGGGCACTGGGCGAGAACCTGCAGAGAGGGAAGGGGAGGTGAGCCTACCTGGCAGGTGTCAATGCCGCCCTGCGGGTAGCCAGCACACAGGTTGTGGGTGTGGACGGCTCCTCTGTACCACTGGCTGCTGTTACAGAGGTTGACATCAATGAGGGGGACCCTGGCTTCCTGCAGGACAGCAGTTGATCCTCCAGCTGTGAGCACAGAAAGGAGGTAACACTCAGGAGGTTGTTGCCAGTTCTCCTTCCCTGCCTGGGTGAACCCCTTCCCTAGGGCTCGGCTTTGTGTCGTGAGAGGCACTGTACCGGTGTTTCCCTTCTGTCTGGCTTTGGGTAGTGGGCCAGGCCCATCTCTCTACAGGCATACGTCCCTACATGCCGACTCTGGCTTTTGCCTCTGCTGTGAGGAAGCCCAGCCCGCCTCCCCGGTGTGCCGAGCTTGCACTTGGGACACAAGGATTCTGCAGGAACTTACATTTTGCATGTGTGGAACCCCAGCCACTGACGTAGCAGTCTGTCAGCTCTGACACTTTCAGCCAGGCGTTGGGCACACAGGCAAGCTGTACATAGTAGCCACACTGTACAGGCTGGTCCAATTCCAGCAACGCAATGTCGTTCCTCTGCGAGATATTACTATAGCGTTGGTGAGCCACCAGCCGCCTAATACCGCGCACTTGGGACTCAGGGCCCAGCTGAGTCAAGTAGGTGGTCCCGACCACCACACGCCACGTCCTGATGTCCCTGGAAGGCAGATGGAGAGAGGGCTTAAAGGGAGCAGAGACATGTGCTGCAGCAGCCCAGCAGTTCCCTGCGTTCTGCTTCACAGGGGAGAGAGAAAAGCAGCGCTACAGAAGGTGCGACTGCCCTAGCATGCCTTCAGCTCGAGGCATGTCGAGCCGGAGGCTGCGAGGAAGCAGTGGCAGCAGCGCAGCCTCCTCCTGAACAGTCTCTCAGCCGGGCTCTGCAGTGCTGGAAACGGGATGGGAGTAGCAGGTGGTGCTGCGGACAGGGCACCTGTGAGTGCTGTGGGGATATCCCCGTTCCCTGGTCCTCCTTACCTGGCCTCGACGAAGCAGTGGGCTGCTGTGAGAACCCACTGTGGGCTGATGAGGGACCCTCCGCATATATGCCCCACACCTGCTAGCCAGGGATTCTGGATGCTGACGATCCAGGGCCAGGCCCCTGGGTGGGAGCTTGTGCCACCCACGACACGCGACATGCCGTAGTAAGAAGCCATGGGCCGGAGCCCGCAGGTCCCTCTGTAACCAGAAACTCGTTACCGTCCTGTTCGATGACTCGCTGCTGTTCAGGCTGAAGCTCAGCCATCCTCCCTCCCCACAGGTGTTGCACGGACAGCAGGGCCAGGGAAGCCCGTGCGGCGTGCGGACGTTGGCCCGTTCCTGCCTTAGCCCCGTAGACGAGCTGGGCCAGCAGCCTGAGTGCTGCAAGGAACCGAGGCTTCCACGTGGGGTTCGGGAAGCTGTGGTGTGGCCACGGGGGACAAGCAGGCACCCTCCAGTGAAGCCCACAAGGGTTGCCCCAGCTCCCTCCCAGAGCCTCGGGCCACTTACCCACAGTTGTCCCATGTGCCACGCGCAGGCCAGCACACGGCCAGCAGGACGAGGAGGGGGAGCAAGCGCATCGCTACCAGCAGCACGTGCGGGCTGTAGGAACCGAGGGCTCGTTGCCAGTGGCGCAGCAGCCGACACAGTGCCCGCAGCACTCACGTTGCCCGCGGTGCCCTCAGCAACAGGGCTGATGTCACAGAGTCACTGGTTCCGGGTGCTAGGCACGGTGGCCCCTTGGGGGGGGACGGGGACGGGGACGGGGGGGACGGGGCAGGTTCGAAGCAGGAGGGGAGGCAGAAGCCGGGATCGGACGCCCCCGGCAGACCCCCACCCACTGCTCTGCCTGCGGGATGAGGGTGTGTAGGCCCCGTGGCAGGCAGCAGCGCCTGGCTCCAAGCACTGCCTGCTCATGGCTAGCAGGAAAAAAACAAGTGTGGCATCACAGCCTCTTTGGGAAGTTCATTCACTGCCACCCCGCTCTCTGCAGCCTTTTGCCACCAGGTCCTTCCCAAAAACAGACACCAGAGAACACAACTACCGCAGGCAGTATGCACAAGTTTGGGTGTTGTAGAGCCAATCTGGTTACAGCCGCTGCAGGCAAGCAGTGATGTGCAAGGCAAATAAGCCAAGCAGACCCAAGCAACGTCAACCTTCGTGCACACAGCACAGTGAAACGCAGATGCAGGACAGTCCACACTGGCTACGTCAGCCATAGCAACATCCACTGACAGGCTTCATGTCCTTGCTGTCTATGAGTTCTGTTGCTGCTCTGGGACAAGGTAGACAAGGGCAGTTGTGGCACCCGGTATGCGTGGCCAAGGTCTTGCAATGTCAAGCTCTAGAAAAGAAGGATGCTCCTGCTTTCATCCTCACTCTCCATTCAGCTCCACTCTCCACATGCCATTCTCCGTGACTTTGGTAAATCCTGTATCAGCCTAATCTCATCAGGCTCCCTTCCACAGCAGATGGTGGAGCCTTGCTCACCTGATGGAGCACAGGGCAGTCATGGGAGAAAAGCAGGAGCCAGCCACGTGCGCTGCCTTTGCTGAGTGGGGCTAGGTTCCTGGAGGTGGTAGCTTGAAGAACGGCAGCCTCAACGCTTGTGAAAAGTGCAGGAGCTTCCTGCTGCCGTCCTGGCTTGTGTGGATATATGTAAGGCACACAACTGAGTGCACAACCTGGTCCTTAGGATGGCAGGCCAGGCTCTGTCTGAAAATGGAATAGCTGCTATCAAGGCCCTACAGGCAGCAGGACTGGGCCTCAAACTGAACTCAAGGCTGATTTGTTTTTTGAAAATTGACCTGAAGGTGGTGCCCCATATCTGCTTAGAGCAGGCAGAAGAAGGCCTTAGAGAAGACTTGTCTTCTGTGGATACTCTGCTATTCCAGCACCAGATTTTGGACGTGGTTAAAGGAGAATTATGTGAGAGGTGGCCACACTTCACAGATACATGAAGGAATGGTTGGGGTCATTTTGGGGAGAGGAGTCTGGCAGGGACAGCAGTAGCCAGGAAACCACATCAGTAATGCCACAGAAGTCCAAGGTGATCTAACTAATGTCACCTGGGACACCAAATCTGTTCACAAGCCTAGCTAACCTGGGAGCAAGGGGGAAAAAACAATCACAGGTAGGTCCCTCATTTGGGAGGACACAAGGGTGGAGAAAGGGAGCACTCAAGGCAGGTGAGTGGGATATAAAAGCATGGAAAATGGAGAGAAAGGGGGATCAAGGAGCCAGTCACCCCTAAGCTGCTAGTTGGATTGCTTGTTTGGCTGAGCCTTGCACATAACCACCACAACCCGTCCTACCTTCTTGTTGAGAGTGATTCCCAACCTTTCTCTGTGCGGCTCCGCTCTGTCCCCGGGGTGGGGTGGGCCCAGAGGCCTGGCTGCTAGCAATGGCAGGAGGGAACACAGGTCGGGGGACCCCCCAGTTGGAAACACCCAGTGTCTAGGGCCAGCGACTGGTGGGAGCGCTGTGTGCATGTGCAATTCACTGGGAAACTTGGAGCTGGACTAGCTCACAAGCAAGAGGAGATAGACCTGAAAATACACAAAGTCTGTGCTAATTACTGGATAAGTAAATTGACATCCAGCCCCAGATTTGAATTCCCATGCTAATATTTAAGGGCCCCATGAACGTGCCGTGCTTGCAAATTTAGGGAGTGATGTGTGTGTGTGTTTCACTACTGAACATCAGCCCTGTTCAGCTGAAGAGGAAGACGGGGACTGGGTTGTGCTTTTTGTGTTAAGCGGGTGCTGGTAAAGGTGCTGCTCTATGTTAATCTGTTTTGCTATTCGTGCCAGTGAAGTATGTGCGCATGTTCTTGAATGTGATGTGGCTGTTTGGAAGACTAACTATTGCACCTGTGTGTGGGAACAGCAGTCACATCCATTGGACTGAGATGGGAGAAACCTCCTGGGAATGAGTCCTCCCAGTTCAGCTCCCGATCTTCTGCAAGGAGAAATTCTCTGGGAGGAACATGGGCTGGATACAGTATGCACAGAGTGCACGCACACAAACACACACACATGCACATGCACACACAGCATGTACACAGTACAGGCACCAAAATTGTGTGTGCACACACACTACGTTCACGCACAGGGTGCATGCGCGCGCACACACACACACACACACACAGTGGAGACACGCATGGGGGTACAAACAGAATGTGCAGTGCACACCTGGAGCATGTGCACCCCCTTACTCCAAAACACACCTCTTGAACACAGTGCAGTGTGCAGTGTTCACATACACACAGAGTGCATGTACATGCATACCTGGCTGCGCACGTGTGCACACATGCACACACACACAAAGCATACACACACAAGCAGTGCATGCCCACCCTGCAGTATGCATGCATGCAGAATGCACCCACCCACACACCCCACATGCATGCACCAGCATGCACCCCCTTATCTGCCCACATGCACACTCTAGGCATACACCCAATGATGCATGCACACGTCGAATGCACCTCCCACGGGGGCACATGAAAACTCACTTGTCTATGCATGCACGCACACATGTCCACGCACGCATACACATATGCAGGCATACACACGTACGTGCATGCATACACACTCACAGAGGGAAGTGTTGCACCCACACAAACACATAGCCTGTTATCACCCACATGCTCTGGAGCTGCTTGCATGGATGCAGGCTATCACACCCACTCCTGCCTGTTCCCTCCTGTGTTTGGCCCACACGTCTGTCAGTGTGTGCTTGCTTCCACAGCACTGCAGAAGTCGGGCCTGTCCCTCCACACCCAGCTGCACGGACACTGTTCATCTGCGTTCACTGGCACCTGTGCACGCTGGGGCAGTCACAGCATGCCTTGCTCAGTTTCCTGCAGACAAGTTACCTGCCCACCGTGCACATGGTCCCCACACGTCCTGCCCTGTTCCTTGTCTGGTCTCTGAAACTGTCCCTGTGCCGTGCCCGCTCCCACCCCAAGCTCAGAGCCCTAACTGTTCTCTCAGTGTCCTGACTGCCAGCCCCCAGCGCCCTGATCCCTGTGGCCAGGCACCACACAGCAAGCACTGCCATGCCCTACGAGCAAAGTGGGCTCCATGAATTATGCAGCAGTTTTGCCTCCTGCTGCAGCACCAGCCTCCTCACTCTGCCTCTTGGCCCTGAATAATTGATGGCAGTGAGCACAGCAGCAGCAGCAGCAGCCCCAGCATCCTTCTTGTGCCAAGGGCCAGGCCGTTAGGAGGCATGGGGCTAGACACGCAGGAAGGCCAGGGGCTACAGTGACAGTCTGAACAATGGAGAACAGGGAAGCAGTGGAAAGCAGAGTTAGCTGACACATTAGAAAGTGGTTGTAAAAGTGGGATGGGTCTTAAGAAATGCTGACTAGTAACAACAAGAAAATCTGGTTGTAAAAGTGGGATGGGTCTTAAGAAATGCTGACTAGTAACAACAAGAAATCCAGAACAGACTGGTCACGCTGGCTGGACGTAAAACAGAGGTGTATCTACATGCGATCATCCCGACTAGGACATTAGGCATTCTCACCCCTGCTTTGTCTTTGGGCTGAAACTCCTCCCCTCTGCCTGCTGGGTGATTAATCCTAGACCACTGCTGCTGTGCCTGTGCCAGTACACCACCTCTGGTCTTGCTTTAATCTCATTTTGGATAAACTGAACAGATGGAGATCTTGAGGACATTCAACTCCTTCCTGTGCCTGTTTTCCGAGTTCTCTCTGCTTTTCAAAAGCAAACACAGCAATGGGGTACAGCCTTCCCAGGGTGCAGAACCTTCCCTTTTCCTCCTCGTTCTCCTTATCATTCTCTTCCATCGGAGAACTGCTGTTGGTTGCTCTTTGCACTGTCCCTTCCTCACTTTGATTACAAGGCATTGATTTGCAGGATATGGGCTACCTGTGTTCAGGCACAACCAGCAGTTTGTGAGCCTGAACGTGAAAGTCCGTCACTGCTGTATGAAAACAGAAACAAACTTTGCCCGGTGTTATAAATCGAGACTACAATGGGTCGAACTCCAATTGAAATTTTATTAATTATAGCAAGTAGAATATGAGCAAAACCAGCGCTGGACGACAGGGCAGTCTGTACTCCACCAACTGCCGTACTGAGGAGAACAAACTGTCCCTTTTTATACATTTTTTTTCCCGCGTTCATGGAGTGGTGAAGATACTATGTTTCAACTGTTGCTGGGGTCTAGAGTGGTGGAGATACTCTGCGCATGTGCTAGTTGTTGTTAGGGGGTCGTTTTCTGCCTTCTGGTGGTCGATGATATCCTTATATGGAGTTGTTTTTCTTCTGTTTGTTTTCTTGGGATATCTTGTGATCTGCAGCGTCGGCCATGTGTGCACAAGCAACACATAATTCCATGAACGATCTCCCCTCCTCTTATTATCTTTAAGTCTTAATAAACAATATACTTAACTCATAGTTTCTCACACCCGGAAAGTGCCCAGGCTCCCACAGGGCCCAGCCTCCTCCAAACGATGGCATGCTCTCTGTCCCAAGGGATTTCGCACCCTGTGCGCATCTGGAGAAAAGCAGCTGCATTTGCTCTCCCAGAAGGCGGGAAGCTGGAAGCAGTGGCCCGGGCAGTGACAGGGGATGTCCGCTCGGGCCACCCAGCCCCAGCGGAGAGGACGTCTGTTTGCTGCCACACGCCGGGGTGCCCGTCTGCTCCCAGGACAGCTTCACGGTGTCCCAGCCTCCGCCCCGGTGCGGCTGGCTGCAGGCCCGGCTGCCGGTGCCTGCAAGGCTTTTTCCCCCAGAGACCAGGGGCTGCGCACCCGGGCTGAGTCCGCAGCCCCCAACCCTGGGCACCACCGAGGGGGATTCTGAGGGAAGCCCCTGTAGCTGACCGCAGCACGAGGGGGCAGGCCCGGGTCCCATGGGGCCGGCGGCACCGGGCACGGCGGCGGCGAGGGACCGGCGGCGGCGCGGACTACAACTCCCGGCATGCCCCGCGGCGGGGGGCGGGTCGCGTGGCTGCCCGCGCCTGTCGGGCTCCGTCGGTGGCGGAGCTGCGGGCCCTGCCCGGCCGGTGCTGGGGCTGCGGGTTCCGCCGGGGTCTCGCATCGCTGCCGCCGCATCGCATCGCTGCCGCCGCATCGCATCGCTGCCGGGCTCGAACACGGACCCGTAGTAGCCCACGTAGTGGCCCTGTAGCCCATGCTGACCGCGCGTGTCGGCGGGGCCTCGCCGGGCGGCAGCGCCATGGGGCCGTGGGGCCGGGGCCTGCCGTGGGCTCTGGTGCTGCTCGCCTTGCGCGGAGCGGCCGGCGCCCGCCCCAGCTTCGTCCTGTTGCTGGCGGATGACCTGGGCTTCGGAGACCTGGGCAGCTACGGGCATCCTTCTTCGGCCACGCCCAGCCTGGACCGGATGGCTTCCCGAGGGCTGCGGTTCACCGACTTCTACAGCAGCTCCCCGGTGTGCAGCCCGTCCCGGTACGTCCGCTGCTGCTCCTGCCGCTCTGCCTGGTGGCTGCTGCAGGGCCCCGCGGCAGGTTTGGAGGAAGCACGGCTCGGCACCCAGCTGGGGAGCTGCAGCACTGGGAGGAACGGGTGGTTGACAAACCTGCCGTGTGCCAGGAGGCCCCGGGGTCCAACTGCTCTGTGAGGGGACTGATGGAGCTTCCCAGCAGGCCGGGGAGGCGACAGTGGCAGCTGTGAGGCCGGCGAGCCAAGCTGCCAGGTGCCAGAGAACGGGGCACTCTCTGTGGAGGCTGAGCACCGCGACCTGCGCTGCACCCAGTGTGATGCCTGCCTTCTCTCCCTTTCACCTGTAGGGCAGCCCTGCTGACAGGCCGGTTCCAGATGCGCTCCGGGGTTTACCCTGGTGTGTTCAGCCCAGACTCACGGGGAGGCCTGCCGCTGTCTGAGGTCACCATTGCTGAAGTGCTGAAGGCTGAGGGCTATGCCACAGCCATGGTTGGCAAGTGGCACCTTGGCCTGGGGATTAACGGCTCCCTTCTGCCCATTCATCAGGGCTTTGACCACTTCTTGGGTGTGCCCTACTCTCATGACCAGGTGAGAGGCCTGTCAAGCCGCCAAGGGTGTCTTGGGGATGGCTGGGGGAGTGCCTGAAAGATGAAGCTTGCTTGAGAGCACACAGGCTCTCAAGTTCTTGCCGGAGCAGATGGGTGCGGGTGACTGCAGGCCGGGGAGAGGGGTGCTGGTGGGGAAAGCCCATCTCTGAGATGCTTGGCTGGTGGGGCAGTTTTGTACAACATAGGTGGTAGTTGCGTGAGGGTACATACACCCTTTGTCAAGGGAGGAAGGGTCAGCTTCTGGGCTACAAAGAAACATCTGAGTTGCTGTCAGGAGAAAATTATGTTGGGGCAGCATGGTCCTTGGACGATTCTAGGGTGGGCACAGACCCCTTTGCTTCTGGGAGTGGTTGCCCAAAGGGTGCCCGTGGGACCTGGTAGTGGGCCACTGTGAGACTCTTTGCTCCCTTCCCCTCACCGTCCTGCAACGTAGGTAGAAGACAAAGTGTCATTTGTTCTCTCCAGGGCCCTTGCCAGAATCTCACCTGCTTCCCACCTGACGTCAAGTGTTTTGGGACTTGTGACCAAGGCTTGGTGCCAGTCCCACTGCTCTGGAACCAGAGCATTGTGCAGCAGCCAGTCTCTTTCCCTGATCTGGTGCCACTCTACAACAAATTCTCCCGAGACTTCATCGCTGACTGTGCCCGACGAGGCCTCCCCTTCCTGCTCTACTATGCTTCCCACGTAGGAGAGGGAGAGGGCTGCTCTGGGCCCAAGGGTGGGGAAGGGAGCCTTTGTCCTGTGGGGAGAGCAGAGAAGCATCTCAGCTCCTGCAGCCCCAGGGCTGTGCTGAGCAGTCGATACCTGCTTTTGGATGATCTGGGGTTGCTGTTCCCATGCTCAGGTCTTGCATGGCTTTGATAATGTTCTTGGGCTGCTTCTTTCTGGAGTTCTGCCTGCTTCTTTGGGCCAGGAGCCCACCTGGGAAAACTTCCTGCTCTGGGGCTCCATGTCCTCTCCTGGGGCTCAGCTCCTTTGTGCCATTTCTGAGAGATGCTTCCAAAGCTTGGGGAGAAGCCTCCTCTCATCTCATGGCTATTGTCACATTTCTCTGTGTCCAGGCTGGGGTGCTTACTGTCCCCGGGTGAACTGGGAACCAGATGCAGCTCTAGGAGTTTGCACAGCCGTCTTCTCTACCCTTTCTCCAGCATACACACTACCCTCAATTTGCAAGCCAGGAGTATGCAGGGCAGTCACGGCGTGGGCCGTTTGGTGATGCGCTCTTGGAGTTTGACGGCTCAGTGGGACAGCTGCTGCAGACACTGCAGGAAAATGGTCTTGCAAACACGACCTTGGTGTTTTTCACCTCTGACAATGGGTGAGTAGGCTCAGCAGCAGGGATTTTGTCACTAATAAGATTCGGCTGCCATGGTATGGGGGAACTGGAATGAGGCATTGGTTGTCTGGAACAAAAGGGATGTGGTGTGGCATTGCCAGGTGAGACCCCGGTGACCTGAAGTAAGGCAAGAGGTGGGTGCTGCTCTGGAGAGGACCCAGTGCAGTCCTTGTTCCTGTGATTCAGCAATGCCCTTCCTTGTGGGCAGAAACTTCACAGGGTTCAGTCCAGGAGCGTGCAGCAGCCCAAATATACCCCGGTTCCCTTTGTGTGAGTGGCACTGGTCTGGTGCCCTGCTTAAGAGTCTCACACACCTTGGCTTCTTTACCTGCCCCGTGTCTCCTGCCTTATGAGGCTGAAAAGGATGGCGGTGTCACTAGCTGGCACCATGTCTCACTTGTCATGGCCCCATTGGCAGCATCAGGGAAGGGGTAGTGTGAGCCTGTGAAACCGAGGGTAGGTGGTTCTCTCTTGCAGCCCATCCACCTTGCGGATGGCACGTGGAGGCAGTTCTGGCCTTCTGAAGTGTGGGAAGGGCACAACATACGAAGGTGGCATGCGGGAACCAGCAGTGGCTTATTGGCCAGGCCATATCACTCCAGGTAAGACTTGGCACTGCTTGTGCCTTTTGCATGCTGATGCCAGCCAAGGCAGGGTGTCATGGCAGCTTGGCTGCCCAGGAACAAGCAGAGGACTGGAGAGAGGTGAGGACGGCGGGATTGAAGTGGGATCAGGTGCTTGAACCTTTTCTTGTGCCTTGCTGTGGTGGGTGACAGGAGTGACACATGAACTGGCAAGCACCCTGGACATCCTGCCAACACTGGCTACCCTGGCTGGAGCAGCTCTTCCCAAAGTTGCCCTGGATGGCTATGACCTGAGTCCAGTGCTGTTTGGGTCAGGGAAGGTGAGTCCTGCGGGCTGGTTCAGCTGGCATTGTGCATGAAAGCTGGGTGTGGGGCTGAAGCTGTGTGCCTGATGAGTACAACCAGCTGGGGGTCAGGGGAGATCCATGAGCTGGGACCTTTTGTCTGGCCTGGGTCATGCCATGGAATTCCTCGGCTTCCCCAGGCTGCTCTGCTCTGACAACTGCAACATATTGCTGGGCCAAACCCCCATGGGCGCAGTGGATGGACAGCCCCAGTAGCTTGGAGTAGGGAACAAACAGGATGCTGCTGCTCGTCAGCTTCCCCCCTCTCTGGCCATGTTCTTGCTGTAGTATCAGGGCTCCTGTGTGACTCCCTGGAGTCTCTGCCTGGTCATGTTCCAGACTTTTCTTCAGCCTCATGGCTGCACAGGTGAGCTTAGTTCTGCTACTTCCCGCAGAGTCCTCGGCAGACAATGTTCTTCTACCCGCCATCCCCTGATCCGCTGCACGGCCCCTTTGCTGTCAGGCTTGGGAAGTACAAGGCCCATTACTTCACACAAGGTTAGTGCTGCCTCCTCTTATCTACACAGTCGACTTTGTGAAGTCCCATATGGTTTTGCTGTCCAAACCTCAAAGAGAAGAAACTGGGCTATGCCTGGGGGTCTCTTTTGCAGGTTCCTTTCACAGCGATACGACCCCAGACCAGGCCTGCCACGGGCTGACCCCGCTGACCCCTCACTTGCCCCCGCTGCTCTTTGACTTGGAGTCAGACCCAGCTGAGAACTATGATCTGCTGCAGAGTGGCGCAGGGCCGGAGGTTCTGCAAGTCCTGAAGGAGATCAAACTGCGGAAAGTGCTTTTGGAGCAGCAAATGGGGTTTGGAGAAAGCCAGATCAGGAAGGGCAGGGATCCCGCCCTGCAGCCCTGCTGCGTACCAAACTGCACTCCTAAGCCTTCCTGCTGCTACTGCTCCTAGCTTCTTGCTGCTCCATCCCCTTCAGTTGTTCCACACTGGAACGCTATCCAGGACCCACCAAACACCCCCTCTGTCCCCAACTAACCAAGCTCAGCCTTAGAGCTACCCTGCAGCTTTGGCTCAGTGACACCTCTGTCTAATAGAGTGCTGGGGTAGCCAACTGTGGGTTGGGGAGATTACCAACCCTGCTAGGAGCGCAGGTCAGTGGATCCTATGCTCTGCGTTGGATGTCCAAGCTAAGGCCTCTTGACAGAAACCCTGACTTGTTCAGGGTGGGATCATGGTACATCGTCATCTCCAGAGCCAGAACAACTCCTTTCAAACCACAATCAAGGTGAAGCAAAGGGCATGCCCCAGTGTTCAGAGCTCCCAGCTCAGCTGGAGACATGCTCTGCACCTCTGAGTAAGAACAGAGCTGGAAGCTGCAGCACCATCACTCGCCAGGGGCCAAGAACACAGCAAGAGGAGGATGGCATGGATGGTCCTGGCAGCTTCAGAGGCAGGACCTTGTGCAGCTAGTGCAGAATGGACATGCCTAGGTGGAAAGCAGCTTGGGGTATGTGTGCTTAAGTACCTCCAAGTCCTTCATGACTCCAGGAGGTGGAGATGTGGCCAGTGGTTGTCAGGATTGGTCCTCTTGTAAGGTCTGTGGATCTTGGGGCTGATCAATCAGGTGGGCGGCAACCACATGCCATCCACATGACTGAAAGGGTCTGTCTCCTCTTGCTTGTGAGCTAGTCCAGCTCCAAGTTTCCCAGTGAATTGCACATGCACACAGCGCTCCCACCAGTCGCTGGCCCTAGACACTGGGTGTTTCCAACTGGGGGGTCCCCCGACCTGTGTTCCCTCCTGCCATTGCTAGCAGCCAGGCCTCTGGGCCCACCCCACCCCGGGGACAGAGCGGAGCCGCACAGAGAAAGGTTTGGAATCACTCTCAACAAGAAGGTAGGACGGGTTGTGGTGGTTACGTGCAAGGCTCAGCCAAACAAGCAATCCAACTAGCAGCTTAGGGGTGACTGGCTCCTTGATCCCCCTTTCTCTCCATTTTCCATGCTTTTATATCCCACTCACCTGCCTTGAGTGCTCCCTTTCTCCACCCTTGTGTCCTCCCAAATGAGGGACCTACCTGTGATTGTTTTTTCCCCCTTGCTCCCAGGTTAGCTAGGCTTGTGAACAGATTTGGTGTCCCAGGTGACATTAGTTAGATCACCTTGGACTTCTGTGGCATTACTGATGTGGTTTCCTGGCTACTGCTGTCCCTGCCAGACTCCTCTCCCCAAAATGACCCCAACCATTCCTTCATGTATCTGTGAAGTGTGGCCACCTCTCACATAATTCTCCCTTAACCACATGCAAACCCTGGCTCTCTCTCATGGCACTGTAACTCCTCTCAGCTTCTCACACTTTGCTATGGTCGGTAATTTCTCTTGTTATGCTCAGAATTATCCCGTGATATGTTCAGTTAGCTATGGTTTATGCCAGGCCCAGATCATCAGCTTGTGTGCCTTAATGCATACCCGAAAGTTTCTGCATGTCACGTCAATTTTTCCTCTTTTCTTTCTAGCCATGATATGCCAGTCTCCTCCATCCCATGGTGACTCTAAGCATCATCCTCTCTGACCAGGCAGAGTTTTGGCCCCTTTTGTGGCTCTTTCCCTTTGTGCCCCACTTGTCTGCCCGCAGCCGCATTGTGCAGGTGCCAGGCATGGAAGTCCCTGCCTTGCACTGGAGACTGAATTGGCCTGAAGTATGGTTAGCTGTGAAAACTGGTGAGTTTATTTCAAGAACTGTGTCAACTTCAGCACTGGTGTGTGCTCGGAGGAGCGTGGGCAGGACGGAGCAGGCCTTTGACACTGAGGCTGCCTTTGGCTCAGCAGGCAGTGCCCCAGAAAGAAATGGTCGTGGTACGCTGCAAGCCTGCACTGGATCCTCTTCATCCTGTTGCTCAAGCCTTTTTTTCCTTTAGGAACAGCAGGAGCTCCTGCGCCCGAGAAAAGAATTCCACCAGCTTCCCAAGGGGAAAGGGGCAGGAGCTAAACTTGCCCGATTGTGTTGGTGTTGGCCTCTGATAAGGGGCTTGAGGCAGTGAGAAAATGACTCCATGCCCCTGATGTTGGAGAAGCCCTTGCTGCTGAGCGAAATCCCATCTGTGTCAGGATCCAGTCGTAGAAGTGCTGAGTGGAGGTGTAGATTCCAGGCCGTTTCGCTCTCGCACAGCCTTTCCCCCAGCTGGTCACTCCAACAAGCCAGAAGTAGTCAGCATTTTTATCTTTGCAGACGAGAGGACCACCGCTGTCACCCTGCAGCGGAGGAGAGAGGATGAAGGGGGTGTTAGGTGGCCACTGTCAGCACTAGGGCTGGCTGCTTCTCTCCCACAGCACCTGCCAGCGCTGTATTCACTGCACAGAAAGGCTCTGCAGCTGCTGGAGCCTACAGAAACTTTTCTAGGAAGAAGCCACAGGCCTGTAAGGCAGGGTGTGCTCTCTCTCCTCTCTGCACTGTGATGCTGGATGTGTGGAAGGGGGATGTTCCAGGATTGGGATCTGGGCCTACGGGCTGCCAGCAGCACCGGATGGGCTTTCTGGGCAGAGTCCCCGGCCTCTGAGACAGATGGGGCACTGGGCGAGAACCTGCAGAGAGGGAAGGGGAGGTGAGCCTACCTGGCAGGTGTCAATGCCGCCCTGCGGGTAGCCAGCACACAGGTTGTGGGTGTGGACGGCTCCTCTGTACCACTGGCTGCTGTTACAGAGGTTGACATCAATGAGGGGGACCCTGGCTTCCTGCAGGACAGCAGTTGATCCTCCAGCTGTGAGCACAGAAAGGAGGTAACACTCAGGAGGTTGTTGCCAGTTCTCCTTCCCTGCCTGGGTGAACCCCTTCCCTAGGGCTCGGCTTTGTGTCGTGAGAGGCACTGTACCGGTGTTTCCCTTCTGTCTGGCTTTGGGTAGTGGGCCAGGCCCATCTCTCTACAGGCATACGTCCCTACATGCCGACTCTGGCTTTTGCCTCTGCTGTGAGGAAGCCCAGCCCGCCTCCCCGGTGTGCCGAGCTTGCACTTGGGACACAAGGATTCTGCAGGAACTTACATTTTGCATGTGTGGAACCCCAGCCACTGACGTAGCAGTCTGTCAGCTCTGACACTTTCAGCCAGGCGTTGGGCACACAGGCAAGCTGTACATAGTAGCCACACTGTACAGGCTGGTCCAATTCCAGCAACGCAATGTCGTTCCTCTGCGAGATACTACTATAGCGTTGGTGAGCCACCAGCCGCCTAATACCGCGCACTTGGGACTCAGGGCCCAGCTGAGTCAAGTAGGTGGTCCCGACCACCACACGCCACGTCCTGATGTCCCTGGAAGGCAGATGGAGAGAGGGCTTAAAGGGAGCAGAGACATGTGCTGCAGCAGCCCAGCAGTTCCCTGCGTTCTGCTTCACAGGGGAGAGAGAAAAGCAGCGCTACAGAAGGTGCGACTGCCCTAGCATGCCTTCAGCTCGAGGCATGTCGAGCCGGAGGCTGCGAGGAAGCAGTGGCAGCAGCGCAGCCTCCTCCTGAACAGTCTCTCAGCCGGGCTCTGCAGTGCTGGAAACGGGATGGGAGTAGCAGGTGGTGCTGCGGACAGGGCACCTGTGAGTGCTGTGGGGATATCCCCGTTCCCTGGTCCTCCTTACCTGGCCTCGACGAAGCAGTGGGCTGCTGTGAGAACCCACTGTGGGCTGATGAGGGACCCTCCGCATATATGCCCCACACCTGCTAGCCAGGGATTCTGGATGCTGACGATCCAGGGCCAGGCCCCTGGGTGGGAGCTTGTGCCACCCACGACACGCGACATGCCGTAGTAAGAAGCCATGGGCCGGAGCCCGCAGGTCCCTCTGTAACCAGAAACTCGTTACCGTCCTGTTCGATGACTCGCTGCTGTTCAGGCTGAAGCTCAGCCATCCTCCCTCCCCACAGGTGTTGCACGGACAGCAGGGCCAGGGAAGCCCGTGCGGCGTGCGGACGTTGGCCCGTTCCTGCCTTAGCCCCGTAGACGAGCTGGGCCAGCAGCCTGAGTGCTGCAAGGAACCGAGGCTTCCACGTGGGGTTCGGGAAGCTGTGGTGTGGCCACGGGGGACAAGCAGGCACCCTCCAGTGAAGCCCACAAGGGTTGCCCCAGCTCCCTCCCAGAGCCTCGGGCCACTTACCCACAGTTGTCCCATGTGCCACGCGCAGGCCAGCACACGGCCAGCAGGACGAGGAGGGGGAGCAAGCGCATCGCTACCAGCAGCACGTGCGGGCTGTAGGAACCGAGGGCTCGTTGCCAGTGGCGCAGCAGCCGACACAGTGCCCGCAGCACTCACGTTGCCCGCGGTGCCCTCAGCAACAGGGCTGATGTCACAGAGTCACTGGTTCCGGGTGCTAGGCACGGTGGCCCCTTGGGGGGGGACGGGGACGGGGACGGGGGGGACGGGGCAGGTTCGAAGCAGGAGGGGAGGCAGAAGCCGGGATCGGACGCCCCCGGCAGACCCCCACCCACTGCTCTGCCTGCGGGATGAGGGTGTGTAGGCCCCGTGGCAGGCAGCAGCGCCTGGCTCCAAGCACTGCCTGCTCATGGCTAGCAGGAAAAAAACAAGTGTGGCATCACAGCCTCTTTGGGAAGTTCATTCACTGCCACCCCGCTCTCTGCAGCCTTTTGCCACCAGGTCCTTCCCAAAAACAGACACCAGAGAACACAACTACCGCAGGCAGTATGCACAAGTTTGGGTGTTGTAGAGCCAATCTGGTTACAGCCGCTGCAGGCAAGCAGTGATGTGCAAGGCAAATAAGCCAAGCAGACCCAAGCAACGTCAACCTTCGTGCACACAGCACAGTGAAACGCAGATGCAGGACAGTCCACACTGGCTACTGTCAGCCATAGCAACATCCACTGACAGGCTTCATGTCCTTGCTGTCTATGAGTTCTGTTGCTGCTCTGGGACAAGGTAGACAAGGGCAGTTGTGGCACCCGGTATGCGTGGCCAAGGTCTTGCAATGTCAAGCTCTAGAAAAGAAGGATGCTCCTGCTTTCATCCTCACTCTCCATTCAGCTCCACTCTCCACATGCCATTCTCCGTGACTTTGGTAAATCCTGTATCAGCCTAATCTCATCAGGCTCCCTTCCACAGCAGATGGTGGAGCCTTGCTCACCTGATGGAGCACAGGGCAGTCATGGGAGAAAAGCAGGAGCCAGCCACGTGCGCTGCCTTTGCTGAGTGGGGCTAGGTTCCTGGAGGTGGTAGCTTGAAGAACGGCAGCCTCAACGCTTGTGAAAAGTGCAGGAGCTTCCTGCTGCCGTCCTGGCTTGTGTGGATATATGTAAGGCACACAACTGAGTGCACAACCTGGTCCTTAGGATGGCAGGCCAGGCTCTGTCTGAAAATGGAATAGCTGCTATCAAGGCCCTACAGGCAGCAGGACTGGGCCTCAAACTGAACTCAAGGCTGATTTGTTTTTTGAAAATTGACCTGAAGGTGGTGCCCCATATCTGCTTAGAGCAGGCAGAAGAAGGCCTTAGAGAAGACTTGTCTTCTGTGGATACTCTGCTATTCCAGCACCAGATTTTGGACGTGGTTAAAGGAGAATTATGTGAGAGGTGGCCACACTTCACAGATACATGAAGGAATGGTTGGGGTCATTTTGGGGAGAGGAGTCTGGCAGGGACAGCAGTAGCCAGGAAACCACATCAGTAATGCCACAGAAGTCCAAGGTGATCTAACTAATGTCACCTGGGACACCAAATCTGTTCACAAGCCTAGCTAACCTGGGAGCAAGGGGGAAAAAACAATCACAGGTAGGTCCCTCATTTGGGAGGACACAAGGGTGGAGAAAGGGAGCACTCAAGGCAGGTGAGTGGGATATAAAAGCATGGAAAATGGAGAGAAAGGGGGATCAAGGAGCCAGTCACCCCTAAGCTGCTAGTTGGATTGCTTGTTTGGCTGAGCCTTGCACGTAACCACCACAACCCGTCCTACCTTCTTGTTGAGAGTGATTCCAAACCTTTCTCTGTGCGGCTCCGCTCTGTCCCCGGGGTGGGGTGGGCCCAGAGGCCTGGCTGCTAGCAATGGCAGGAGGGAACACAGGTCGGGGGACCCCCCAGTTGGAAACACCCAGTGTCTAGGGCCAGCGACTGGTGGGAGCGCTGTGTGCATGTGCAAGTCACTGGGAAACTTGGAGCTGGACTAGCTCACAAGCAAGAGGAGACAGACCTGAAAATACACAAAGTCTGTGCTAATTACTGGATAAGTAAATTGACATCCAGCCCCAGATTTGAATTCCCATGCTAATATTTAAGGGCCCCATGAACGTGCCGTGCTTGCAAATTTAGGGAGTGATGTGTGTGTGTGTTTCACTACTGAACATCAGCCCTGTTCAGCTGAAGAGGAAGACGGGGACTGGGTTGTGCTTTTTGTGTTAAGCGGGTGCTGGTAAAGGTGCTGCTCTATGTTAATCTGTTTTGCTATTCGTGCCAGTGAAGTATGTGCGCATGTTCTTGAATGTGATGTGGCTGTTTGGAAGACTAACTATTGCACCTGTGTGTGGGAACAGCAGTCACATCCATTGGACTGAGATGGGAGAAACCTCCTGGGAATGAGTCCTCCCAGTTCAGCTCCCGATCTTCTGCAAGGAGAAATTCTCTGGGAGGAACATGGGCTGGATACAGTATGCACAGAGTGCACGCACACAAACACACACACATGCACATGCACACACAGCATGTACACAGTACAGGCACCAAAATTGTGTGTGCACACACACTACGTTCACGCACAGGGTGCATGCGCGCGCACACACACACACACACACACAGTGGAGACACGCATGGGGGTACAAACAGAATGTGCAGTGCACACCTGGAGCATGTGCACCCCCTTACTCCAAAACACACCTCTTGAACACAGTGCAGTGTGCAGTGTTCACATACACACAGAGTGCATGTACATGCATACCTGGCTGCGCACGTGTGCACACATGCACACACACACAAAACATACACACACAAGCAGTGCATGCCCACCCTGCAGTATGCATGCATGCAGAATGCACCCACCCACACACCCCACATGCATACACCAGCATGCACCCCCTTATCTGCCCACATGCACACTCAAGGCATACACCCAATGATGCATGCACACGTCGAATGCACCTCCCACGGGGGCACATGAAAACTCACTTGTCTATGCATGCACGCACACATGTCCACGCACGCATACACATATGCAGGCATACACACGTACGTGCATGCATACACACTCACAGAGGGAAGTGTTGCACCCACACAAACACATAGCCTGTTATCACCCACATGCTCTGGAGCTGCTTGCATGGATGCAGGCTATCACACCCACTCCTGCCTGTTCCCTCCTGTGTTTGGCCCACACGTCTGTCAGTGTGTGCTTGCTTCCACAGCACTGCAGAAGTCGGGCCTGTCCCTCCACACCCAGCTGCACGGACACTGTTCATCTGCGTTCACTGGCACCTGTGCACGCTGGGGCAGTCACAGCATGCCTTGCTCAGTTTCCTGCAGACAAGTTACCTGCCCACCGTGCACATGGTCCCCACACGTCCTGCCCTGTTCCTTGTCTGGTCTCTGAAACTGTCCCTGTGCCGTGCCCGCTCCCACCCCAAGCTCAGAGCCCTAACTGTTCTCTCAGTGTCCTGACTGCCAGCCCCCAGCGCCCTGATCCCTGTGGCCAGGCACCACACAGCAAGCACTGCCATGCCCTACGAGCAAAGTGGGCTCCATGAATTATGCAGCAGTTTTGCCTCCTGCTGCAGCACCAGCCTCCTCACTCTGCCTCTTGGCCCTGAATAATTGATGGCAGTGAGCACAGCAGCAGCAGCAGCAGCAGCCCCAGCATCCTTCTTGTGCCAAGGGCCAGGCCGTTAGGAGGCATGGGGCTAGACACGCAGGAAGGCCAGGGGCTACAGTGACAGTCTGAACAATGGAGAACAGGGAACAGTGGAAAGCAGAGTTAGCTGACACATTAGAAAGTGGTTGTAAAAGTGGGATGGGTCTTAAGAAATGCTGACTAGTAACAACAAGAAAATCTGGTTGTAAAAGTGGGATGGGTCTTAAGAAATGCTGACTAGTAACAACAAGGAAATCCAGAACAGACTGGTCACGCTGGCTGGACGTAAAACAGAGGTGTATCTACATGCGATCATCCCGACTAGGACATTAGGCATTCTCACCCCTGCTTTGTCTTTGGGCTGAAACTCCTCCCCTCTGCCTGCTGGGTCATTAATCCTAGACCACTGCTGCTGTGCCTGTGCCAGTACACCACCTCTGGTCTTGCTTTAATCTCATTTTGGATAAACTGAACAGATGGAGATCTTGAGGACATTCAACTCCTTCCTGTGCCTGTTTTCCGAGTTCTCTCTGCTTTTCAAAAGCAAACACAGCAATGGGGTACAGCCTTCCCAGGGTGCAGAACCTTCCCTTTTCCTCCTCGTTCTCCTTATCATTCTCTTCCATCGGAGAACTGCTGTTGGTTGCTCTTTGCACTGTCCCTTCCTCACTTTGATTACAAGGCATTGATTTGCAGGATATGGGCTACCTGTGTTCAGGCACAACCAGCAGTTTGTGAGCCTGAACGTGAAAGTCCGTCACTGCTGTATGAAAACAGAAACAAACTTTGCCCGGAAAGTGCCCAGGCTCCCACAGGGCCCAGCCTCCTCCAAACGATGGCATGCTCTCTGTCCCAAGGGATTTCGCACCCTGTGCGCATCTGGAGAAAAGCAGCTGCATTTGCTCTCCCAGAAGGCGGGAAGCTGGAAGCAGTGGCCCGGGCAGTGACAGGGGATGTCCGCTCGGGCCACCCAGCCCCAGCGGAGAGGACGTCTGTTTGCTGCCACACGCCGGGGTGCCCGTCTGCTCCCAGGACAGCTTCACGGTGTCCCAGCCTCCGCCCCGGTGCGGCTGGCTGCAGGCCCGGCTGCCGGTGCCTGCAAGGCTTTTTCCCCCAGAGACCAGGGGCTGCGCACCCGGGCTGAGTCCGCAGCCCCCAACCCTGGGCACCACCGAGGGGGATTCTGAGGGAAGCCCCTGTAGCTGACCGCAGCACGAGGGGGCAGGCCCGGGTCCCATGGGGCCGGCGGCACCGGGCACGGCGGCGGCGAGGGACCGGCGGCGGCGCGGACTACAACTCCCGGCATGCCCCGCGGCGGGGGGCGGGTCGCGTGGCTGCGCGCGCCTGTCGGGCTCCGTCGGTGGCGGAGCTGCGGGCCCTGCCCGGCCGGTGCTGGGGCTGCGGGTTCCGCCGGGGTCTCGCATCGCTGCCGCCGCATCGCATCGCTGCCGCCGCATCGCATCGCTGCCGGGCTCGAACACGGACCCGTAGTAGCCCACGTAGTGGCCCTGTAGCCCATGCTGACCGCGCGTGTCGGCGGGGCCTCGCCGGGCGGCAGCGCCATGGGGCCGTGGGGCCGGGGCCTGCCGTGGGCTCTGGTGCTGCTCGCCTTGCGCGGAGCGGCCGGCGCCCGCCCCAGCTTCGTCCTGTTGCTGGCGGATGACCTGGGCTTCGGAGACCTGGGCAGCTACGGGCATCCTTCTTCGGCCACGCCCAGCCTGGACCGGATGGCTTCCCGAGGGCTGCGGTTCACCGACTTCTACAGCAGCTCCCCGGTGTGCAGCCCGTCCCGGTACGTCCGCTGCTGCTCCTGCCGCTCTGCCTGGTGGCTGCTGCAGGGCCCCGCGGCAGGTTTGGAGGAAGCACGGCTCGGCACCCAGCTGGGGAGCTGCAGCACTGGGAGGAACGGGTGGTTGACAAACCTGCCGTGTGCCAGGAGGCCCCGGGGTCCAACTGCTCTGTGAGGGGACTGATGGAGCTTCCCAGCAGGCCGGGGAGGCGACAGTGGCAGCTGTGAGGCCGGCTGCACCCAGTGTGATGCCTGCCTTCTCTCCCTTTCACCTGTAGGGCAGCCCTGCTGACAGGCCGGTTCCAGATGCGCTCCGGGGTTTACCCTGGTGTGTTCAGCCCAGACTCACGGGGAGGCCTGCCGCTGTCTGAGGTCACCATTGCTGAAGTGCTGAAGGCTGAGGGCTATGCCACAGCCATGGTTGGCAAGTGGCACCTTGGCCTGGGGATTAACGGCTCCCTTCTGCCCATTCATCAGGGCTTTGACCACTTCTTGGGTGTGCCCTACTCTCATGACCAGGTGAGAGGCCTGTCAAGCCGCCAAGGGTGTCTTGGGGATGGCTGGGGGAGTGCCTGAAAGATGAAGCTTGCTTGAGAGCACACAGGCTCTCAAGTTCTTGCCGGAGCAGATGGGTGCGGGTGACTGCAGGCCGGGGAGAGGGGTGCTGGTGGGGAAAGCCCATCTCTGAGATGCTTGGCTGGTGGGGCAGTTTTGTACAACATAGGTGGTAGTTGCGTGAGGGTACATACACCCTTTGTCAAGGGAGGAAGGGTCAGCTTCTGGGCTACAAAGAAACATCTGAGTTGCTGTCAGGAGAAAATTATGTTGGGGCAGCATGGTCCTTGGACGATTCTAGGGTGGGCACAGACCCCTTTGCTTCTGGGAGTGGTTGCCCAAAGGGTGCCCGTGGGACCTGGTAGTGGGCCACTGTGAGACTCTTTGCTCCCTTCCCCTCACCGTCCTGCAACGTAGGTAGAAGACAAAGTGTTATTTGTTCTCTCCAGGGCCCTTGCCAGAATCTCACCTGCTTCCCACCTGACGTCAAGTGTTTTGGGACTTGTGACCAAGGCTTGGTGCCAGTCCCACTGCTCTGGAACCAGAGCATTGTGCAGCAGCCAGTCTCTTTCCCTGATCTGGTGCCACTCTACAACAAATTCTCCCGAGACTTCATCGCTGACTGTGCCCGACGAGGCCTCCCCTTCCTGCTCTACTATGCTTCCCACGTAGGAGAGGGAGAGGGCTGCTCTGGGCCCAAGGGTGGGGAAGGGAGCCTTTGTCCTGTGGGGAGAGCAGAGAAGCATCTCAGCTCCTGCAGCCCCAGGGCTGTGCTGAGCAGTCGATACCTGCTTTTGGATGATCTGGGGTTGCTGTTCCCATGCTCAGGTCTTGCATGGCTTTGATAATGTTCTTGGGCTGCTTCTTTCTGGAGTTTTGCCTGCTTCTTTGGGCCAGGAGCCCACCTGGGAAAACTTCCTGCTCTGGGGCTCCGTGTCCTCTCCTGGGGCTCAGCTCCTTTGTGCCATTTCTGAGAGATGCTTCCAAAGCTTGGGGAGAAGCCTCCTCTCATCTCATGGCTATTGTCACATTTCTCTGTGTCCAGGCTGGGGTGCTTACTGTCCCCGGGTGAACTGGGAACCAGATGCAGCTCTAGGAGTTTGCACAGCCGTCTTCTCTACCCTTTCTCCAGCATACACACTACCCTCAATTTGCAAGCCAGGAGTATGCAGGGCAGTCACGGCGTGGGCCGTTTGGTGATGCGCTCTTGGAGTTTGACGGCTCAGTGGGACAGCTGCTGCAGACACTGCAGGAAAATGGTCTTGCAAACACGACCTTGGTGTTTTTCACCTCTGACAATGGGTGAGTAGGCTCAGCAGCAGGGATTTTGTCACTAATAAGATTCGGCTGCCATGGTATGGGGGAACTGGAATGAGGCATTGGTTGTCTGGAACAAAAGGGATGTGGTGTGGCATTGCCAGGTGAGACCCCGGTGACCTGAAGTAAGGCAAGAGGTGGGTGCTGCTCTGGAGAGGACCCAGTGCAGTCCTTGTTCCTGTGATTCAGCAATGCCCTCCCTTGTGGGCAGAAACTTCACAGGGTTCAGTCCAGGAGCGTGCAGCAGCCCAAATATACCCCGGTTCCCTTTGTGTGAGTGGCATTGGTCTGGTGCCCTGCTTAAGAGTCTCACACACCTTGGCTTCTTTACCTGCCCCGTGTCTCCTGCCTTATGAGGCTGAAAAGGATGGCGGTGTCACTAGCTGGCACCATGTCTCACTTGTCATGGCCCCATTGGCAGCATCAGGGAAGGGGTAGTGTGAGCCTGTGAAACCGAGGGTAGGTGGTTCTCTCTTGCAGCCCATCCACCTTGCGGATGGCACGTGGAGGCAGTTCTGGCCTTCTGAAGTGTGGGAAGGGCACAACATACGAAGGTGGCATGCGGGAACCAGCAGTGGCTTATTGGCCAGGCCATATCACTCCAGGTAAGACTTGGCACTGCTTGTGCCTTTTGCATGCTGATGCCAGCCAAGGCAGGGTGTCATGGCAGCTTGGCTGCCCAGGAACAAGCAGAGGACTGGAGAGAGGTGAGGACGGCGGGATTGAAGTGGGATCAGGTGCTTGAACCTTTTCTTGTGCCTTGCTGTGGTGGGTGACAGGAGTGACACATGAACTGGCAAGCACCCTGGACATCCTGCCAACACTGGCTACCCTGGCTGGAGCAGCTCTTCCCAAAGTTGCCCTGGATGGCTATGACCTGAGTCCAGTGCTGTTTGGGTCAGGGAAGGTGAGTCCTGCGGGCTGGTTCAGCTGGCATTGTGCATGAAAGCTGGGTGTGGGGCTGAAGCTGTGTGCCTGATGAGTACAACCAGCTGGGGGTCAGGGGAGATCCATGAGCTGGGACCTTTTGTCTGGCCTGGGTCATGCCATGGAATTCCTCGGCTTCCCCAGGCTGCTCTGCTCTGACAACTGCAACGTATTGCTGGGCCAAACCCCCATGGGCGCAGTGGATGGACAGCCCCAGTAGCTTGGAGTAGGGAACAAACAGGATGCTGCTGCTCGTCAGCTTCCCCCCTCTCTGGCCATGTTCTTGCTGTAGTATCAGGGCTCCTGTGTGACTCCCTGGAGTCTCTGCCTGGTCATGTTCCAGACTTTTCTTCAGCCTCATGGCTGCACAGGTGAGCTTAGTTCTGCTACTTCCCGCAGAGTCCTCGGCAGACAATGTTCTTCTACCCGCCATCCCCTGATCCGCTGCACGGCCCCTTTGCTGTCAGGCTTGGGAAGTACAAGGCCCATTACTTCACACAAGGTTAGTGCTGCCTCCTCTTATCTACACAGTCGACTTTGTGAAGTCCCATATGGTTTTGCTGTCCAAACCTCAAAGAGAAGAAACTGGGCTATGCCTGGGGGTCTCTTTTGCAGGTTCCTTTCACAGCGATACGACCCCAGACCAGGCCTGCCACGGGCTGACCCCGCTGACCCCTCACTTGCCCCCGCTGCTCTTTGACTTGGAGTCAGACCCAGCTGAGAACTATGATCTGCTGCAGAGTGGCGCAGGGCCGGAGGTTCTGCAAGTCCTGAAGGAGATCAAACTGCGGAAAGTGCTTTTGGAGCAGCAAATGGGGTTTGGAGAAAGCCAGATCAGGAAGGGCAGGGATCCCGCCCTGCAGCCCTGCTGCGTACCAAACTGCACTCCTAAGCCTTCCTGCTGCTACTGCTCCTAGCTTCTTGCTGCTCCATCCCCTTCAGTTGTTCCACACTGGAACGCTATCCAGGACCCACCAAACACCCCCTCTGTCCCCAACTAACCAAGCTCAGCCTTAGAGCTACCCTGCAGCTTTGGCTCAGTGACACCTCTGTCTAATAGAGTGCTGGGGTAGCCAACTGTGGGTTGGGGAGATTACCAACCCTGCTAGGAGCGCAGGTCAGTGGATCCTATGCTCTGCTGTTC